>NC_137140.1:12600378-12804483 GCF_949319135.1 Squalius cephalus | reverse complement strand
CTGAGCACAAAACAAATCAAACAGATACCTCAAATTCCACGTGAGACAATAGACCTTTTACGCACTTCCGCATTTTTCGAACGGAAATACGTCAATGAAGTGTATTAGAACTTCCTGTTATCATAGCGGCAGATCCGAAAAATGGCAGAGTCGAAGAGTCGCAGTTTCTGTTGTGTTCCAGGCTGTTCGTCTTCCAACCAAAAACAGCCCTACCTTTCATTTCATTCTTTTCCTGTGGATCCAAACCTGAAACCCAAATGGATACAGGCGATCTGAAGAGAGGAAGGGCATAGTTTTAATGTAAAAACAGGTAGCACCTATGTCTGCAGCCGGCACTTCGCTCCGGATGATTACAGTGGTGGCTGCGTCGTTCGTCGCCTGAAGAGTGGTGTTGTCCTGAGCCTATTCCCTTGGAACAACTTTACAGCTCCTTTGAGAAGGGAGTCAGTATATGACAGAACCTTCAAACGTCAGTCTAAACAGCTATGCTGTGAAGATAGCGACATGGTGGCTAAGGCAGTAAGGATGGATCACGACTACGTGACACACCCACCTGCAGGTAAGATTGTTTATAGTGTATTTAGTTAACGCTAGTCAACTATGTGTACCGTTATGCATTTCTACCTGAACAAATTAATGTTTATAATATAAGCTGTTCACGAAATTCAACTAACGTTTAGTAATAACTAATATCTGTAACATAGTCTCATGCTGTCTAGCTGTAAGGGGCTAGAGATGGGCAGTAGGGCACAACCTAACGCTTTTTGACCTTCTCCATTTTTGTAAACCTACTTTGGGTTTAGAGTTTTTTTTTTTTCCCCAAATTAATTTTATAACACGACCATATAACAGTTTAAAATGTAATCTGATCTAATAAAAAAAAAAAAAATACAAGAAATCTTAAAATATTTTCTCAATAAAATACAATTATTAAGTGTTCATATAAAATAATGTCATTTTTTTTTAAATAATGAAACAATTTATTGCTGTGGCAGCTAGTAAATACACTAAGTTTTATCATACTAGCATGTGTGGAAGTATTTAAAACAAGTGTGTTACAACTGGCCCCGTGTTAGGTTGTGCTCCGCTCTCCCCTATTTTAATTACATGTATTTAATTACTTTTGAGTATTTTGTCATTTGTATTTTCCTTAACAAAAATAAATTAAATGTAATTTGTAATTAAATACTTAAAATACTTTTTAAAACATGATTACTGTGTTGTGTTGAAAGGTAGCATAAATATGTTAAGACTGGTTTTTAATTTCTTTATCTTTACAGGTGCTCTGGATGAGGCTTTGGATTACATCCATGACTTAGAAGTCAAGTTGCAAAACACTGGTATACCACCCCCTACTCTCTTCAGCTGATACTGTTCGTCGGACGACCAAATACGTTTTTACACCAAATTTCCATCTGAGAGTGTTTTTACTATTTTTTGGGAGTCGATTGCACCATCTGCACTTAGACTGGTCTACTGGACCAAAGCACAGAGGGCAGGTGAGGAAGGCTGCGAAGATCCCAGCCCACCACGCATCATGCCATTAATAGATGAGTTCTTGATGTACTCCATGCGGGTTGCTGTTGGCATGAAGGAGCAGCTCATTGCTGACATGTTTAATGTGAGCATTGCCAGGGTCAGCAGGGTTACCATCACCTGGGCCAATTATCTTTTTATGATGCTGAGCTCACTTCCCATCTGGATAAGCAGGGAAAAGGTTAAGTCCACTATGCCCCTTAAATTCCAGAGGTACTGTCCCAATGTCAGAGTGGTACTGGACTGCACAGAAATTGCCCTGGAGACAGCCTCATCCCTGACCTTACAGTCAGAAACATTTTCAAATTACAAGAACAGGACGACATTGAAAGGGCTAATTGGAGTTGCTCCCAATGGTTTGGTGACATTCATCTCACCCCTGTACACTGGGTGCATCTCAGATAAGGAGATCACCAGGATCAGTGGAGTCCTTCCCTTGCTGGAGCCAGGAGACAATGTCATGGCGGACAAAGGGTTCCTCATTCAAGACCTCCTTGCTGACGTCGGTGCTAAGCTCATCATTCCACATTTTAAGCGTTCAGCTCAATTCAGCAAGGAGGAAACGGAACAAACCCAAGCCATTGCCCGCCTCCGAATTATAGTGGAAAGAGTGATCGGTAGGGTAAAGTCCTTTCACATCTGGGACTCTCCCGTGCCGCTCACACTGATTGGCAGTGTGAATCAGATCTGGCTTAACTGCTGTGTTTTGGCAAATTATCAAGGACCTTTTTGTTTTGAAGAGTGAATTAATGTTTTGTATGTAAATAATGTATAATGTGTAAATAGTATGTAAATAATTTAGTGTTCCTATATTCTTAAAAATCAAATTAAATATAATTGTTATATTCTTAATATTTTTCTGTTGAAATGTGACTTTGATTTCACTAAAACATTAGATGAACAAATAAAACAATTTTGGTCAAAATTGTGCATCATTTATTTTTTTGGTATGTGTAACATCAACTGATTAATAACTCATAACAAACATTTACAAGAAAAAATAACATTACAGATCATCAACAGTAAGACAGAAGGCTAAACTGATTGGTAAAGACAAGATTAGTGTAATTCAAGGTATGCATTCATGTATGTGCCATAAAAATATATATCTAATTTCCCTTTCATTTCCGCTATGAATGAGTCATCATGCCAAATTCTTTCCACAGTTAAAGTTGATTGGGTATCGGTAACAAAGTCACACCATGTCAGTCCTGTGATTGCCAGTTGGCCCTGAACCTGCCAGTAGTACTTATGTGAACGCCTCAGACTGGTGTGGCCTTCCTGCACCTTGAGGTGAGCAACCTGAGATGGATCAGTTTTTGTGCTGCTCTTCAACTCAACCAGGCCAAAAGGAGGCGACTCTGAAGGGTCATACACCCGACCGTCTGGACTGGCCCCGAGATGTGGTGCGTCAGGGTGAATGACGAATCCTGCTGGTAACATATTAACTCGCAACAGTTCAGCATAGTTTCAGGCTCCACTAGTAGACCACGCTTCATTGCAGCTGTTTGCTTTGTGGAGCCTCTGATCATCTGAATAGCTGCAGACTCCAGCTCTGCACGACACGCCCTACTACAACAAGCTTCCCAAAAACGACTAGCAGTCAGCCTTGGTCGCTGTAGCTGTGTCCACGCAGGACATTTGGACTGCTGCTGAGTTTCTTTTGCCATCTCGCTGGACAGCTGCGGTGACACTTCAAGAGACTGGAGATGCATTAACTGATGCAAGGTCGGAACGAAATGCAACCTGGGAAAAGTGTGCTGCATCACAGGAAGGGATGGAAATTCTGGAGCCATGTGGTGTAGGAGGAGGTCACTGGACTTCTTGGGTGGACAGTGATAGGACATGGGGGATCCACGAGGGACAGACCCAAATTTAGATGGTGTCAGCTCCATCTCAGAAAGCCCATCAAATACAACAGCCATGAGAGGTTGGGGCTGCACCTGGCTTAGTTTGCTTCCAGATGCCATCATATATGGATCTGGCAGTGGTCCTAGACAAGAGAGCAAAGAGAAACACAAGATTATTGGTCACACAAAAGAAAAGTTAGACATGAGTGCTTAACTACATTTAAATTTTATTCATTTTATCTGCGGTAACCATAATTTGGTTAGTCATAACATTAAAAAAAAAACTTAACTTACTCTCACAAAGCAACAAAACAGTTAACAAATTAATCACCTGTATATGCCTTGTACAGTGTGGACCTCAGACTGTCCTTGCCAACTGTTTTGGGCTTTTGCACCACCAGCTCACTAACCGGTTCAGGATGGATTCCCTTAAGTAAAAGACAAAAACTAATTACAGTCTGTAGTCACTACTGTTGTTATAGATACACATCGGTTCTTTAATCATAATGACATGTTTATCACAAACCCACCTGTGTTCTTGGTCTGTGCCATCTTTGTAAGCCACTTGTGCAGGCCAGGGGGGGTGGAACAGCCTGCAGACCCAGCTGTGAATAGTGTGCGGTCTGGTACAGGATGGCAACTATGTGATTGCAGAATCCTTTACCAGCCGCACAACTGCAGCAGAAAGCCTTCAGGTTGGCACTTTCTGCCTCCAGTGATCTAGACACAATAAATTAAATAGGTTACACTGAAGTCATACTTATGTTGCTACATCAATGTTCATAATAACATGAAACTATAACTTTCAGTAGGGTGACCAGATTTGAGTTGGTAAAAAAGAGGAGTGTAGTGAGTTTGTGAGATATTTCATCGAGAGTAATGGGTGTGCAGAGCTGCGTACATAATGCAAATATGATTACATTTCATGTATGTTCAATGTTATTTTATTATATAGGTATTAAAAAAGAGGACATGTCCGGGAAAAAGAGAACGTCTGGTCACCTTACTTTCAGTAAAATAATAGTAAGTGAAGAAAGTGCCGCAACCGCAGCAAGAAGAGTGAACACGCAAGAACGGGCAACTTTTTGAACTTTTGCCAACCGGCATTCTGTCTATAGTCAAACCTCCAGTTTGTGAGGCTCCTCGCTCTTTCTCATTGACCTGAAGCATCTACCTCTCACTACTACCTGTCCCTGGAGTATATTTGATACTATAACCGCATGCAACAAGAAAACATTACATGTTATCTCACATAGAAATACACAACTTTACAAAACAATGTCATTTCACATTTAACAGTGTAACATTTCACATTTACCTACTAACGTTACAGCTTCACCAAACTACTGGTTGTTATGTTAATCTCATGCCATCTCACTTAAACATACACACGACATATTCACTGCGATGTGTTATACCTTATATTACAAATTCACAACACTTAATTTACAGTTAACGTAAACAGAGTTATAACCGGTGATACGGCTTTGGCTAAAGCTAGCTAAAGCTTACCTTGGTAATTGTGGATAAACTCTTCGTGGAAGAATTTATATCCCTTGTCCAGTTTGTTCCCTTTAGTGGACGAATGCATCTCCACACTCTTCACCACATCGGCGCTGGTGAACTTCGGAAGACAACTCAGGCTCGTCGAAAACACTCTAGCTGCCATTTCTCCGCCAAAAAAACTCATACCGGTGTTACAATATATTCGGTTCCTGAAATATTTGGTTCCAAAGGGTGGAGCTATCATGAATATTCACGAGACCATAGCGTGGGCGGGGCAATCAATACAAGCGAGTGGAACAGAAATTGTTAGCGTGAGCGCCTCAGATCGCGTTTTGTTCTAAACTACTTCTATAACTGTTCGTTTCTCACGAATGACTGAGATTCAGCTTTTTAAATGTCTATTATTGCATGTTTAAATAAATATATTCTTGTGTTTTTATTCTGTCTCCCAAAGTTGTCTGTAGGGTAAATATTATTAAAATAGCTTTTATATTACGGTATACAATATAGCTTTGAATGTTGCTTTACACTCAACTGAAAATCTTTTTGATACACAACTGTCAAAGGTTATCATAAATGTTAAGCTTCAGCAGTTGTTTTCTCTAGCAATGCTTTTTGAACGTTGGTCAAATTAAGTGATAATTATTTCAATTGTATTGATGTATACATAGCAAGGTCCAAGTAAAGAAATGTTATACTTGTCATTTGTCGTTTTGAATGTACCATTCCAAAGGTAAGTGCACTTAATTGTAATGAAAAAGAGACAAAAGTCTATAAAATTTATTCATTTAATTTGATTTTTATTTGGCAATGTAAATTTCAATTTTTCTTACAGATATAATGCATTGGAGTATCAAATTAAGGGCTTTGGCACCTAGGGCAAATAAAAACCTCACTGTATAATATAGTATAAGACCTCATGTAAAAGTAGTATGTTTTGATCATGAAGAGACTATTAGAGAAATCACTAAGTTAGTTAGTTACTAAACACCTATGATTGTGAAGTTCTGTGCCCCTCTAAGAAGGACTTTTTTTTTTTTTTTTTTTTTTTTTTAGAAACACCATGAGGAACCATTTTTTCAATTCATACAAGGTTTTAAACATTGACAGCCAAAATGACAAATTCAACAAAGATGAGGAGGTTTATTTATTTGAATTGTGGTTGAGACACGTTATTCTTTTAAAACATCACCATAGCTAATTGGCCAAAACTGTGTACAATAGTAAATTGCATAGAAATATTGTTCAGAAAAGAAGTTTCTCAGGTGTGGTGGGACATGGACATATAAATAAAAAGTATTGTCATTCATAAGAATTTAATATATATAATTTTTACAATATAAAACAATATACATAAAGTTATCTACCTATCCTAGACTGTTTAAATAATGATAAACAAAAACATCTGCCTCAACATATTTCTGTGTAAAATTTATTGAGGTTTTTTAAAGCATTCATTCATTCGAAAACTCGAAATTACTTTTATAGTAAGATGTAGTGTCTTAAAATTACATATTTTATTCATATTCATCTGTAAAAATGAGAATGTTAGACAAGAGAAACACATGGGATCAAGGACAAAATTAATACAGCAGGACAAATAAAATATTTAATATATTATTCAAATATTTTATTTATAAATACCTTTCCTTATTTTTTTGGTATACCCATCTACACCAGTGTGTTTTTGTGTACACTTGTTTACAAAAAGATTACAAAGAATGATAACATTAATAAACTAATAAGATGTAGGCCTATTTTTTATGATTAATGATTAGTCATTATTATCAATTAATTTGACCACTGTTCTAAAGCATTGCTAGAAAAAACAACTGTTAATGCATCTGAAGCCTAACATTTATGACAACCTTTGATGAAGTAAAGGTTGTGTATCAAAAAGATTTTCAGCTGAGTCAGTATAAAGCAACATTCTGTGAATAGTGTTTTTATGTCGTCTTGAGCTATCAGCCTATAATTTAAAGGCTATTTTAATAAAATGCAGACAACTTTGGGAGACATAATAAAAACACAAGAATATATTTGTAAATATTTATTTAAACAGCAATCAGACACATTTTAAAAAGCTTAACCTCTGTCATTCATGAGAAACGAACATCATGGAATGTCAACAACAACTAATGGGAGAAATTTTGAGAAATATAGGTCTTCCAACTTCCTACAGGATCAGGTCTGTAAAAGTTCAGGCAAACTCAGAGTCCTGAAACACATGCTATAAAACGATAAATTATTTATAAAATATATATGAGTAGTTTAAGCTTAACTTCGTTCAACCTTATTTTGAAAGAAATAATCCATAAACCAAAATAAAACACGAGGCGCTCACACTAATAATTTCTGTTCCACTCGCTTGTATTGATTGCCCCGCCCACCCTATGGTCTCGTGAATATTCATGATAGCTCCACCCTTTGGAACCAAATATTTCAGGAACCGAATATATTGTAACACCGGAACTGGGTTTATGCTTCGTTGACGTACTTCCGGTTTTTGCGTAAAAGGTCTATACAGCACTCCGCGAATCCTGACGCAGGCCTCGCGCAGCTCCTCGCCACTCTCTCGCTCGTCAGCCGAACGAAACGCACCTCCCACGGCGCCAGAGGAACCCCAAATAACTCGGGTATCTGGGGCGCTATCTGGTCCTCAAGGTCTCCCTCGTTGAAAAGGAAACAACGGCGATAACCGTCTTTAGTCTGGTAACTGTTGTTTTAGCTTACGCGTTCAGATGCGCGGATATGCGCATTAATTCACCTAAACAGTCTGTATTCGCGCCAGGGTTGCCAGGTGCCAGCAAGGTTTTCCAGCCCAAAACCTCGTCAAAAACCGCGAAAATGCACAAAAAACCGCCCAATTTTTTTTGTGGCTCGTTTCTCGTTTAAACACATTGAAATCATTAACAAGCTTAAAATGACCCATTTTTTTACTTAGCCTATCTGATTTTAGAAACAATATTCAATTAAATGAACGCAAAAGTAGGCTAAGTTACACTGAATTCAGTCAGACTATTCTAGGCTACTATTAAACTATAAGCTTATGTTACGGAAAATAATGCGATCAACTTAGGCTATCAATGAGTCTGTTTATTGTCACTAAAAGTCGCTTGGAACAAAAGCATTCAGTAACATAAAAACATCGAGTGGATATATGGACATAAAAAAATAACCCACTTTAACATTTCAGTTATTTCAAATGGCAACATGAAACATGCATAGGGCTGGGAGAAAAAATCGATTCACCTAGATAGCCTATCGCGATTTTTTTTTTTTTTTTTTTTTTATGATTTTAAAATCGATTTTTTGTATTACAGAATATTACAGATATTAACTCAAATTAAATTGCTTTATTTTTGCCCTTGCTTATAGATGAGGTTGACAGAAGTTAGCCACTTTCGATTTAATAGAGGATGAAATGTGTCATTACAGAGCTGCACGATTCATCTTTAATAGTCATCTCGATTCAAACACCCACGCGATCTTATTCCATTTCGGTTGTCTTTTAAACCTTTGACAAAATCATATCGCAACATTCAAATCTGTGTTGGCGCTGCTGCTGACCCAGAGAGAGTGTCATGAAACCGCAGTGACAGCTACCTAAGTTTGAAAACCCCGCAAGCATGTTGTTTGAGAGGCGGGCGGTGCCGGCGTGCGTCACTTAAGGTAGTGGGAGGGAGTGTCTGTTGTGAGGTTAGGGGGCACGTCAGCCAGAGTTGTTGTTGTGTGTGTGTGTGTGTGTGTGTGTGTGTGAGACTGCTGCCTGCTGAACATTGGGTCGCAGGAATAAGGATCTGAAGTGCCGGTGTTTCGGCAACAAAAACCCGCCGAACTGATCCGAAACCAGCCCAATTTTTATCCACCCGCCCAAACCCATTTTTGCCCGCAAAATAGATTGCAAAACGGGACATTCTAAAACACTTAACGTGAAAAACGCTTAACGTGGCTTACTGTACTAAGACAGTGATATTAAATGACCAAACTCAGTACACATCATATTTATATACCATACTATGTATAAAAAAATCAGATGAGCCCAGAAATTGCACGCAACGCGTTTAATTACACGTTAAGCGTTTTTCTCCCATAGAAAACCGTTATAAGAAAACGCTTAACATGGCTTACTGTACTAAGACAGTGATATTAAATGACGCGCGATGTGTATTGCAATATTTTCTGTGATGGTAGGTGCGTATGTAAATGGCGTTGTGAGGGAACAGCCTACATTTAACACTTTTGACCATGCGTAGGTACCTGTATAAAAATAGGGGTTTATTTCATTCAACAAACAGATCGCATCGACGTCTCTGTCTCGTTCTCAAACTACAATTTTCCACGCTGCATTTCGTTATTGGAAACGTGTGTGTGAATTCACAAGAAGATGGACGCCAGTCTTAACAGTAAGTGTTTTTATTGTTTAGTAATATTGTTAAGAAACTTACGAGAGTTACTGTTCTAATGCGTTACTTTAACAGGTTTCTCTGCGCTTCAGGTGATGCAACTGGAGTGAGTCTTTTCGATATTGTTGAGGAGATTAATTTCCTGAATCAAGCGAGTGGTACGTAATAATTACGTTTTATGTTTAAATGTTAATATTGTTTGTATGTTTGTATGTGCGTGTGATGCATAAACGTTTTTTTTTTATATATATATATAAACCAGGAGGAGCTCCGAATCGGAGATCTAGCACTGTAAAGGATCCTTTGCCAGAGCGCGCGGACGTCCTTGTGCATCGTAAGTGTTCTGCTTCCTAAAACTGATCCGTATGCGGTGTGTGTGAGAATACATGCTTCATATACTGTATTGTGTGTAGAAAAAACATCGTATCTTCTTTGTAACTAACTCTCTCTCTCTATCTTTTTTACCAGCCCGACCGAAACGGGAAACTGTCACAGCTTTAGTACATACTAGAGCGCCGTGTGACAATGTGCACATTCCCCCGATCCGTGAGTGTATTTCGACATTATCGATCGTTATACTATTTGCTATTACGGTGTGATGATTTTAGTTTAAAACTTCCTTATGTATTTCCAGAAGGCTTATCAAACGTTGTGAACCGTGTTGGTGCGTCTGAATCCACTAACGATGCGGCGAAGACTAATTCGCATGGAATAGAGGCAAAACCGAAAAACAGACTCAAGCGGAAAGCTGGTGTGAACATCGCCCCAAAAGCAAAAGTACCAGTTGATTTCAAACCACAGACATCGAGCCGGAAGAAGCCAAGACGATCAGCTGTTAAAAGTATGTGAACAAACAAAACTGATGGAATGATTTCTCTTTATACTAAATCAGATACAAACAATGTAGTAGAGTATGATATTGTTTTTATTTGGATGTAATAGAGAGAGAGCTCATGTCTCTCTCTCTGGGTGATTGTGTGTGTGTGTGTGTGTGTGTGTGTGTGCGTGCGGATAGTTTAAACTGTATGACATGCATAATGTTTAAAATGTAAACATGCATATCTCTTAGAGTATGCTTTTAGCCTACCTTTTTTAACTGTCTGTAGTGGAGAACACTGTGTAAAAGTGCAGACATCTCTTCTCAAATACCTTTATAAATAGGTATGTTGAAAATAAAATAAAAAATATAATAAAGTTAGTCTTTTAATGCATAAATTATTCTAAATTATTCTATTTTTCTCCCATCTCTTTTCTCAACAGATGTGGTCGTGGATGACAATGCGGTTCCCGATATAAATTATGTTCAGAGCTGGAGTGATGGACTGATAGAATCGTGGGATGACTGTGTGTTTACACCCGAACCCGAAACACAGCGACCTGTTCCATCCAGCAAACGTGTGGTGGCTGTGGAAGAATCTGACCCTGAACAGCTGCCTTCAAATCAGGAGGCTTTCAGACAGGAATCACAGCCCAATATAGACACTCAACAAATAATCAGTGCGATACATGCAATTGAGAAAAAGATTGATGCTCACGCACATTCTACAGCTACAGTGCTACAACAGCATGGTGTTTGGATTAAGCAGCTCATGGCAACACAACAACAGCATGGTATTTCGTTCAAGCAAGTCATAGCTGCACAACGGCTGCATAGTGGGTCTGTCCAAAAAGCGGCCGTAGATCAATGTTTGTCGGTGGAATTGTTAAAGAAGGTCGTGTTCATGGCAAAAAAGAATCACTGGTGAGTTGTCTTTTTCTTTTTCTTTTTGCTGGGTGTGTTATACTTTTTCTTTTATACAATGTTTTTTTTTTCTTTTTTTTTTACATTTATCCCAAGCTGTGTGTGTTATCGCTATGATTGTATAGTTGTTGGTTAGTTGGTTTTCTTTCTTTTTTCACTGGTTTTATTTTCCGTAGTTATTTCATGTGTAAAACTACTTGTGTTTAAATAAAAAAAAAAAAAAAAAAAATGGCCAAACGTTGTCGGGAGTCAGATGATTTTGATCAGGATCGGGTAGCAAGGTTTAGACGAGATGATGGCAGTGTGGTGTCCCTTGATCAATGCAGTACCACAGAAACTTTGCGCTATTTAATACAGAAAATGGATGAAATTAATAGGCCTAGGTCTACAGCAGATACATTGCTAGAATTATTAAACATCATGAACACAATGTCAGATGAAGATCCAGAACCAAATTCTGATTTTGAACATTTTGTGAATACACCACATAGAGGGGAGATGTCAGATGAAGATCCAGAACTAAATTCTGATTTTGAACATTTTGAAACTACCCAACAGTCAGGAGAGGTGTCTGAACCTACTCCAGAACCAAATTCTGATTTTGAAAATTTTGATACTCCCCAACAGTCAGGAGAAGGGGTGTGTACCCAGTCACAACCCACACTCAATCCTGATGCACCCAACATGGGTCTCACACATGATGATATAGAATCACTTGTAAGAGGGGGTGGCGATGTGAGTGGGTACACTGTACTGCCACGAACTCGGTTCAATGGTCTGGAAATCCACAGGCTTATAAATCTGCGGGAGATATCTTCTACAGATTTAGCAGCCTACACAGTGTTTTTACATGACACACTTTCTGAAATAGTGGCGTTTTCGAGACTGTTAGGCGGAGATGGTAGTTTAATCAGCATCACCTTGAGGGGTCCTAGTTTGACATCAGATGTTAGTACACTTTTGTCAGGTAGCAATGGTTACAGTGTAGATCTATTTATAAACGAGCTTGAAAAAATAATGCAGAGCAACTCTGATGTGCAGTTTGATGAGAGAATGAATTTAAGAGTGTCGATAGCAAGAAGTAAACGTGGCGGTGCTTATCGAAAGTTACGTGACCTTGCTCACAATGAAGTGATCGGTAAAAACAGACTTAATCTGTTCTGCCCCACGAACGTTTCAAACAACCTTTGTTTTGCAATCTGCCTGGCACATTTCCTTAACCCTCAGAAACTGCACGCTGAGCTAGAGTCAGTTGTATCTTCATTGCAGAAGTCAGCTGGATATGGTGATCAACACAAGATAGCGTTTAATGACATCAGACAGTTTGAACGCATGCTGAATGTTAAAATAGTTGTCTTCTATCGGTCTGATACAGGTGTTTTGGAGAAGTATACAAACACAGACGACCCGCATGCTAAAACAGTATTTTTGTACCTGCACGACAATCATTATTTTATGATTAAAAATCTACGCGCATTTATTGGTACACCATATGTGTGTGAGTTTTGCTACCAGGGATTCACCTGTAGGAGAGATCACAGATGTCGGTACGTCTGTGATGTCTGTAATGACCCAGAATGTCATAAACACCCCAAAAAGCCAAAACATTGCGACGACTGTCTGCGCTATTGTAAGTCTGACTACTGTTTTGAGATGCATAAAAAACCACCTCAAGGTATGCAATACGCACAATGTAATGTGACTAAATATTGCGGAAAATGTAATAGACGCTACCATGTCAGCGGCCCTAAACCCAAACCCCATAAATGCCCTGCAGATCGTTGTGTGCACTGTGGTGAGAGTTTGGTTACTGATGGTGTGCATCAATGTTTTATCCAGCCTGTTAAGGCAGAGATGCCAAACGAACGTTACATTTTCTACGATTTTGAGACCCGTTATGAAAATGGAAGACACATCGCCAATTTCGTATGCGCTATTACGTATGCTGGCGACGAATTCGTGGCTGAAGGACCAGATTGTGTGGATCGCCTCGTTAAAAAATTCAGACATCCTCGTTACCGTAATTACACGTGGATTGCGCATAACGCATCAGGGTTTGATCATTTCATCCTTTTGGAATACTTTACTAAGAAGGGGTTTGCCCCTAAAATTACGATGCAAGGCTGTCGTCTAATCTTAATGTATGACGCAGCATTCAAACAGCGGTTTATTGATTCATACTCTTTCATACCCATGCGGTTAGCCAAGACACCCGTCGCATTTAATCTGCCTAATGCTGAAAAGGGGTATTTCCCACATCACTTTAACCGCGTTGAAAATGACAACTACATAGGCCCGTACCCTGACAAGAATTTTTACGGGTACTCGACTATGTCAAGTCAAGACAGAGTGGCGTTTGATAACTGGTACAGTACCATTTCAGACAAAACGTTTTTTTTAAAAAAAGAACTGGCGATTTATGGTAAAAACGACGTTGTTCTGCTGAGGGACGTGTGTATGAAGTATCGCGATGAATTCATTCTGTGTGCAGGCCTTGATCCGTTTAATTACACTACATTGGCGGCCACATGTATGGCTACGTATAAAACACACTTCATCCCTAAAGACACAATAGCGCTAACACGCAACAATGCGTACATTAACCAGAACAAGACGTATTCAAACATTTCAATTGAATGGCTTGAATATATCCGAACATCACGGTCCATAGATGTTCAACATGCTCTAAACCATGGTGAGGCGTCATTTGGAAAATACTACGTGGATGGTTTTTATGCCGACGGTACCGTGAAAAAAGCATTCGAATTTCTTGGGTGTTTTTTTCATGGTTGCGAACGTTGTTATAACCCTAATGATCTCAATCCGTTATCAAAAGTACCTTATGGTATTCTGAAAAGACAATGTGATGACAAGCTTGAAATTTTGGAGCGTGCGTACGGTCTTCAGGTCGAGGTGGTTTGGGAGTGTGATTGGGTCCGTGCTAAACAGACCGACACAGCGGTGATGGACTTCATGGCTACTTACAACCACCCTGAAAGATTGAAACCTCGTGAAGCACTTTTCGGCGGACGAACTAATGCGTTAAAACTGTACCACAAAGTCACGGAGGGCGAGCGTATTAGGTATGTAGATTTTACCTCGTTATATCCCTTCTGCCAAGCGCGAAAATGCTATCCAATTGGCCATCCTGAAATAATATACAAGGATTTTCAAAACCTTGAAAATTATTATGGCTTTGTCAAGGCTACCGTCATCCCTCCGCGGAAGCTGCTTCATCCTGTATTGCCTTATAGGACAGGTGGGAAGTTAATGTTTCCACTTTGTAGGTTGTGTGCTGAACAACAAAACCAGACACAGCCATGTGTACACACAGATGAGGAAAGGGCTATACACGGTTGTTGGGTTAGCATCGAGCTGTTAAAAGCAATTGAGAAGGGTTATGTAGTGGCAAAAATCGATGAGGTTTGGCATTTTCCCCAACGATCTGAAACATTGTTTTGTGATTATGTTAAAACATTTTTGCAGTTCAAACAGGAAAGTTCAGGTTTTCCAAAAGATGTTGTGACTGATGCCGACAAAGAATCTTATGTTAAAGATTACTTTGAGAAAGAAGGGATTAAGCTGAATCTGGACAAGATAGAGTTTAATGCCGCACGCAGATCCATTATGAAGCTTATTCTTAATTCATTGTGGGGGAGGTTCTCTATGCGCGAACAGCTCCCGACAACTGAAATACTTACAGACCCTGAACAGTTTGCCCGACACATTTTTGGCATTGAGTATGACGTGAAACATTTCTCATTTGTGTCAGACACCGTAGCGATCGTGCAATGGTCTTACGCAGATGGGAAAGGAGCTCAGACTCGTGACATTAATATTTTTCTAGGCGCTTTTACGACTGCCCACGCCCGGTTGGAACTTTATGATCTTATGGACCGGTTGGGGGACAGGCTGATTTATTGCGATACCGATAGTGTTGTGTACATATCTAAAGACGGTGAATACGAACCCCCACTAGGTCCATACCTTGGCGACCTTACTGATGAAGTCGGGGGCGACGATTTTATTGTTGAATTCTCCTCGAGTGGTCCTAAAAGTTAAGGGTATCGTACAGCCAAGGGCAAGGTCTGTATGAAGGCCAAAGGCATCACACTGAATGCTGTAAACTCTGAGGCCATCAGGCTAGACTCATTAATAGGACTTGTTGATCAGTATGTGAGGGGGCGGGGCGACAGCAGTTATATTCTTGCACACGCCGACAGTATAGTGAGGAACAAAAAGCAGTTCACATTACACAACAAGTCAGTTGTGAAAAAATTCCAAGTTGTGTACAACAAGCGTGTTTTGCTACCTGACATAACTACATTACCATATGGCTACTGACAACGTTTTTGGTCATCGAGGGGTGGTAGACACAGCTGGATTCGATTTCAGATTGGATCACCCATTTTCCTGTGTATTAAGTGGTCCTTCTAACTCAGGAAAAACAATTTTTGTAAAAATGTTGTTGGAAAATGCTAAAAGTGTCATTTCAAAAAATGTTGAAAACATTGTATACATTTATAATTGTTGGCAACCTTTATATGACGAATTGTTGAAACTGTATGATATTAAATTTATTGAAGGTATCCCCCAGACTCTGAATGATGATCATTTGTTTCCCCCCGACAAGAATAATTTTGTTATTTTAGATGATGTGATGCAGGATGCTAGTAACAATTCTGAAATCCAACGTTTATTCACGATGTATGTACACCACAAAAACCTGAGTGCATTGTATATTGTACAAAACTTGTTTTCTCAAGGTAAATCCAGCAGGACCATCAGTTTGAACACCAATTATCTGGTGCTGTTCAAAAACCCCAGAGACAATACACAAATTAATGTATTAGCACGCCAAATGTACCCCCGAAACACAAAATTTGGTAACACTTTATATTACGACCCGCAAACAACTGCGTAAGTAAACCGAAATTACGGTGTACGTTTCTGTAATTATAGTGTACTTCCGTGTAGGTATAAGGGAACAATATGTTAAGTTTTGGGTAATAAAGGGGTAACAAGCAGATATACAACCTGCAAAGAACTTCGTAAGTAAACCGAAATTACGGTGTACGTTTCTGTAATTATAGTGTACCTCCGTGTAGGTATAAGGGAACAATATGTTAAGTTTTGGGTAATAAAGGGGTACAACCAGATATACAAGCAAATTATTTATAATGTAATTATTTTAAAACTAACAGGTACCTATTCTGTTAATATATTCCAGGCAAAAATTGTACGTCTGTTGTATATAAAAGCTTTTATCACATTTCTGGAAAAATATGTTCTTGTGCAATGTAGTTACAGGGTAATTTTGACATCTGTGGGTTGTAAATTATATATATATATATATATATATATATATATATATGGCTGTATGTAAGCACAGTATGATAAAAATTTAATCTGAAACAATTTTATAAACAGCTGATTTCGAAAAACATTGGCAATGCTATTTATTGGCTTTTCTTACTAAACTACTTAACATTTAGCCCAAAAAAAAAAAAACATTCTGCTATGACTTTAATTTAGAACGTACCATGTAGTACTTAGTACTTACCTTATCACATTGTATGCAATGCCACTTAAATGTCAGGGCAAATATACTGTGTAATTAAAATTTTTTTTTATTTTTTTTATAAGAGTAGCTTACCTTTCTCTGTAATTACTGTGCAAATAGTGTTGTTTCGTATTGTTACATAGTAAGTAGTGTTTGTTACCCGTTTCAACTGTGTATTTACAGGGTAAGTGTAACTCCTGCGGGCTGTAAATTAAAGTGGCGCTTGTTACCCCCTTGTTCTGTGTAGTTACAGGGTAAGTGTAACTCCTGCGGGCTGTAAATTAAAGTGGCGCTTGTTACCCCCTTGTTCTGTGTAGTTACAGGGTAAGTGCAGTAAATATACAATAAAGGATCCAATTTAATTTCTGACTTTTATTTTACAAAAACATTTCAAAACACTTTTTCATCTTAATAAAACATTGTCTTTTCTACAGTATACTCAAACAACAAAGTAACACATTATACCCCCCAACCCCTTTATTTGCTTCTCTTGCTTTTCTTCTTCTTTCTTTTCTTGCTCTTCTTTTTCTTAACTTCCACAGGGGACTCTGAAGTTGAGGAGTTGATGGAGTCCCATTGGTCTTGCTGCACTGCAAAAATATGAATATATATACATGCTCTTAGCAAGCTACACCTTCAATTTTAAGTTGTCGAACAATCCTCCACTCTAAAACATTTTGTGCCACCTGATATTACTGTAGTAACTGTAATTTTGAAGAAAACACATTTTGGTGAAGTTTGAGGCAGATCATGGGGGGGTTGTGATATTTTATAGTGATAATGACTGTAGTGCAGCAGAAAATGTTTTTTAAAAAGGCATAGTTCTGACAGCAACAAAAAAAACAAAAAAGCATGAAACACAAACATGAGGGCTGTGGCACTATAGGAACAGCATATCTTTGTGTCATTGCAGATGGGACAGCAGACTTCATCTTTTCAATTTCCTTTTTCAAAAAATCACACTCATCTTTGAGCAAGGTGATCTCTGCTTTAAGAGTGATAATCTTATCTTTGAAAGAAAGAAAGAAAGAAAGAAAGAAAGAAAGGTTAGACGTTTAAATTTTACTCCTGCCCTACTCCAGGGCTTATACTTGTGACCACTTTCCTATTTTTTAAAACATCAAATTGAAGAACTAAACATCACTGGTACTGTACATTATAAATGCACTTGTTAAAGGATTAGTTCACCCCAAAATGAAAATTTACAACGGACAACGGTAACAAACATTGGTCACCATCGTTAAGTCCAAATCAATGCAGTTTCAAAAGTATTTTAAGTGTTTAAACGGGCTGTACGTGATCACAGCTGAAGAAGAGGTTGTTATCTAGCGAAACGATAGGTCATTTAAAAAAAAGGAATATATAATTTATAGACTTTTTACCTTCAATAGTTCGGATTGAGCTGATCAACAAACGGACAGGGAACTACGTCATCACGTTGAAAGGTCACGCCTGCGCCGGCAATACTATTTGAACTACTATTCATATTCATCAGAATGTTATTCATATACTATTCATATTCATATTCACTGAATACTATTTCTATATATATAATCGCAAACAATACTATTTGAATTATCCTCCTACGTACGGTCGCATTGTAAACAGTGGGGCGGTACTTCGGCCGGCGCAGGCGTGACCTTTCAACGTGATGACGTAGTTCCCTGTCCGTTTGTTGATCAGCTCAATCCGAACTATTGAACTATTGCCACAGCCCTCAGGTTTGTGTTTCATGCTTTTTTGTTTTTTTGTTGCTGTCAGAACAACTATGCCTTTTTAAAAAACATTTTCTGCTGCACTACAGTCATTATCACTATAAAATATCACAACCCCCCCATGATCTGACTCAAACTTCACCAAAATGTGTTTTCTTCAAAATTACAGTTACTACAGTAATATCAGGTGGCACAAAATGTTTAGAGTGGAGGATTGTTCGACAACGTAAAATTGAAGGTGTAGCTTGCTAAGAGCATGTATATACTGTATATTCATATTTTTGCAGTGCAGCAAGACCAATGGGACTCCATCAACTCCTCAACTTCAGAGTCCCCTGTGGAAGTTAAGAAAAAGAAGAGCAAGAAAAGAAAGAAGAAGAAAAGCAAGGGACGCAAATAAAGGGGGGGGGGGGTATAATGTGTTACTTTGTTGTTTGAGTATACTGTAGAAAAGACAATGTTTTATTAAGATGAAAAAATGTTTTGACATTTTTTTGTAAAATAAAAGTCAGAAATTAAATTGGATCCTTTATTGTATATTTACTGCACTTACCCTGTAACTACACAGAACAAGGGGGTAACAAGCGCCACTTTAATTTACAGCCCGCAGGAGTTACACTTACCCTGTAAATACACAGAACAAGGGGGTAACAAGCGCCACTTTAATTTACAGCCCGCAGGAGTTACACTTACCCTGTAACTACACAGTTGAAACGGGTAACAAACACTACTTACTATGTAACAATACGAAACAACACTATTTGCACAGTAATTACAGAGAAAGGTAGGCTACTCTTATTAAAAAAACTAAACAAAAAACTTTTAATTACACAGTATATTTGCCCTGACATTTAAGTGTTATTGCAATACAATGTGATAAGGTAAGTACTAAGTACTACATGGTACGTTTTAAATTAAAATCATAGCAAAAACAATTTTTTTTGGCTTAACGTTAAGTAGTTTAGTAAGAAAAGCCAATAAATAGCATTGCCAAAAAGTTTAATTTACAACCCACAGATGTCAAAATTACCCTGTAACTACATTGCACAAGAACATATTTTTCCAGAAATGTGATAAAAGCTTTTATATACAACAGACGTACAATTTTTGCCTGGAATATATTAACAGAATAGGTACCTGTTAGTTTTAAAATAATTACATTATAAATAATTTGCTTGTATATCTGGTTGTACCCCTTTATTACCCAAAACTTAACATATTGTTCCCTTATACCTACACGGAGGTACACTATAATTACAGAAACGTACACCGTAATTTCGGTTTACTTACGAAGTTCTTTGCAGGTTGTATATCTGCTTGTTACCCCTTTATTACCCAAAACTTAACATATTGTTCCCTTATACCTACACGGAAGTACACTATAATTACAGAAACGTACACCGTAATTTCGGTTTACTTACGCAGTTGTTTGCGGGTCGTAATATAAAGTGTTACCCAAAATTTTTTATGGAGTGTTATGAAAATGCGACCAGCATGCCTTTCGGGTACCTTTTGATTGACTTTAAAGCAAAAACACCAGAGCAGTACCGTCTCAGAACAGACATTCTGTCACAATATCCAGTTGTGTACGTTCAGAAAAGAAAACATTGACATTGTTAGATGGAATTTGAAAATGTCTGCAAGACTTTTAAGAAACCTGCCTCTTTTAAAACTGTTATTAAAAGCTACACCTAAACAAAGACGTGTTATTTTAGAGGCTGCTGCAGACGAACTCATTGTGACGTTGTGTGAAGTAGCTCTTAACGTAGTCCATGGAAATATTCCACTATCACCACAACAATATCAGAAACTAAAGAGAAAAAGAAACGAGATCAAAATTGTTGCAGATAAAAAGGTTGGCGTTAGACGTAAAAGACGGTTAATCAATCAACAAGGCGGATTTCTATTACCTTTGTTAAGCGTTGCAATTCCCTTTATAACCAGTTTAATTACATCTAAATAAGCTGGTGATGGAGTATGCCGAGAAGATGTTTTTAATCCCGCAACACCAGTTAGATAAACTGAAATCCTCTAACACCCGCGAGTCTATACATCATGTTGTGGAGAACGATTTGGATACGACTATAAGAAATATATTGCAAAGGTCTGACATAGATCACCACGAAAAAGCTAAGATGTACACCACTGTTTTACAGAGGTTTTTAACACTCGCTAGACTGGGGGATAGGGAATCTTCCACATTAACATTAAGTCTTCCACAGCCTGACAACCTTGTAAAAGAAGGTCCACACCCAACAGACAGCGTTACAGCCCACGATGGTTTAGATGATTTTGCAGATGAGGTTTTAAAAAATATTCCACAGAGGAGCGTGAAAAATGTCCGTTACATTTTAGATAAAATGTCTAAAACTAAAGATATTACGTCGTGGACTGAGTCGGGGGAGTTTGTGTTCAAAGGCAGAACAATCCCCGGTTCACACATGCTTGACCTTGTTAAAAGCATCACAGCTCCGCATAAGATTGCTGATGAGCGGAGACCAGGCGGATGGCACGAGTTTCTGGAGGCTTTTGCTAATTTAAATCTGCCATACTCTGTGGTACCAAACCAGTATGTCAGACAAGCAATTAACTCATTCAAAACCAAATCGACCCCTACTGTAGCCGATTTACCTAAGAAGAGTAAAAAACGGAAAGTGCATCTGAGCACAACGATACATTCAAAACATCCAGAAGACATCTTGTTCAATTCACCCAGTCTAGACCAGAGTCGATGGTTAAGTTTTTAATCCCCCAGTTTGTGTGTAGCCTATTGCGTTCTCTGTTTTTTTTTTTTGTTGTTGTTTTGTTTTGAGAACTTATGTGTTATGAATTACATGTATTGTTGAATATGTAGTGTGTATGTGTAATAAAAAAGAGTTTAAAGAAATATCTGTTTCTCGAGTATCTTTATTTAAAGATATTAAGCATGATACATGTACATTGCACCCAATTGCACACACTGAATACATTTGAAAACATTGTCATTACATGGAACATGTTTTAGTTTTTTCACAAATGTTGACACCATTTTATCATTTTTAATTCAATCATTGGTATACAATTTCAACACATAATCATAATCATATCCCTTTGACATGTGGTAGAGAAAGAACACACAGTGTTGACCACACGTGTCTGATGAAAAATCTTGGACTTGCACAGTGGAATGTAGTACTTTACTAGAATTGTGATTTAAAAAGTCTTTGATAACAGGGTGAAAGCCTTGGTAATCTGGTTTATTACCAAAACTATCGAAAAAACAACCTACTCTATCAGCATTTATGTAGATTGCCAACCAATGTTGGCCTGGGAGTCCTGATGGATCTGTATTGATTAAAACCATTGATGGTAATGTTCTTAAAGGGGTTTTCGGTAGATAGTCACACGGTAGTACTCCAAGAAAATAAGTATTGCACGAAATCTTATCCATGACACCCGTAAATTGTACTGTGTTCATTTTAACGCCTTAATAGTAATCAACAAGTACCTGTCGTCGATTTGACACTTCAATTATGCTGTCAAATAATGCGTAAACAATTAAGTTAACAGTCTGTGGTAGTGGTTGTCTAAAGCGCGCTTCTAGTCTTATATTGCCGCTTTTGATAAGTGATACATGCTGGCTGCACTCCTCGTCTGGTGTAAAATTGAACGAGTAGAGTGTATAGCCATGCAGAAAATCCTCCCTATCGATACTCAGAGCCTGGTTTTTAAGATGCTTTCCTGAAGCCAGCGCCAACTGGTAAAACTCCCGCACTGCAGAACCATTTTCATATTCAGGCTGTAGAGGCTTCGAGGGGTATTGTTGACCATCCAGATAAATAGCTAAAAATTCTAAATCGTAGTTTTTAAAGGCAAAAGGGTTTTTATTATATGCCCCGACAAATGCATCATTATCAACCATCGCTAGAACCAGAGATTTTGGTAAATGCCCTAAGAATAAGTTCTCTTGATTACAGACCCGGGAGCCGGCTGGTAATGAAAAGCTTTTCAAACACACCCTGTCGATGGGGTACTTGGCTGTGGTTGAGAGTAGGGCTTGCGCATGACCCAGTCTCACAGCTGGTGACACTGTCACTTTTTTCACAAATAGCGACGCTGTCTGGATGTTCAGTTTGTAGGCTCTGTCATTGCTCCTCATCAGACAGAACTCGTCTTTACCCCTTGTCATTCTAATTTTAAGGTCCAATCCATTGAGTAAAAGTTTATCTTGAAAGAAGATGTCACTGTGAACTGGCGCAAGTAGTTCGACCACGTTACTAGCGTTGGTGAAGGCTGCTCTCTTTGTCAGACCGCTATTTTCTCCGGCGGGGTCCGACACATCCATATGCCCCGCCTTGTCTTTGTAAAAGAGTCCCGCTGAGAAAAGTGTTTCAAGGGTGTCTTTACCATAATTAGTAAGACACTCTATCATACAGCGGTATGGGTATGTGCTAGAACTCTGTGAAATGAGTCGATCTCCAAGTGATACGTCCACTTGTGAAAAAATTGTGGCTCCCGGATAGTTAACAAGCCCCACGGGATCTCCGTCTGCAATATCCGTTCCATCTGCATAAGTGATTTTGACACGCATAAACAACAATGTGTTGTTTAGATCCACGTAATCCTCTCCATTCCCCGCAATAAAAAATTCCAGAGGGGATGTGTCAGATATTGCTGATAATGGTGGTATTTCTATATAAGTGTTTTTTTCAATAGCGGTTTGAGTCAGTGGAACAGTAAACAGATCCAGTTCGGTTTTTAAACACTCTTCTGACATGTTGTGAAGTAACGCCATGATCTAAAATATTGTTTTAACAGAACTCCTTGATCTTTTTGAAGCACTGCTCTTAGCTGTCTCCTTGCGCTTGCGTTTTACAACTGATGTTTTCTTGGGGGGCTGTTTTGTTTTCTTCTGCTTCTGGCCACTCCTCCGCACACCCGGAGGCCTAGGTACGCTTCTGCGTGCCATCACCATTAACCCGGATCCGTCTTGAGTATCGTGATTGTTATTAAAAGATCGTGATAACGTATTACTAACAACGTCACTTAGTATGTTTTTCGCTGCTGATTTAAGATGTGGCTTGGCTATGCTAAATCCTCGTCTTAGTAGTGGTATAGCCATTCTAAAGAGACCCCTAAAAAGACCACCCAAACCAGCGCCATACATAACTCCGCCTCCTGCATACCCCGGAAGTCCATTTCCCGCTTGATTCTGGTAATAGGCCACATAACGCATGGGATCAACATTGTGATTGTTGAAATACACCATTTTAATGAATTTTTTTTACTGGCCTAAAGTGTAGTTTAATGCACACTTTCCCGTAAGAAAAAGGGATGTGGTGATTTTGATCGTCCTTCACTTCTATAGCAATATCTGTGATGACCGATTTGTTGACAGATGCGTAGTGGGGTTTGTCGTATCGAACACTAACTGTGTTATTGTTATCCCCTGTTATTTGTACGCACTCCAGGAGTGGTACGAAGGCATCACCTACTGACTGGTATCTGATAATATCTGTGTATATATAAAGAGTATAGAAGCCACCGTGTATGTCTGCCTGATGCATTGCATATGTTACAATATCCTTTTCAAAATTAGTTTTTCCAGGGTTTGTTTTTTGTCGCATAGAATCTCCTATCGGGACACCTGGTTTCAACCCTAAAATAATAGCTAGTTTTCCATGGAAGGTTATTGAAATGTTAGGTTTTGCTTTCAGAAATACTTTGTTTTTAACAACATCGTAACCGAATGATCCATGAGGGGCTAGTAAATCATTTATCACACTAACAACGGATGGGACCTTGTCGTAATAACCTGTTTTTATCGGTATGCGTAGTCTCGATAATTCGGTCTTCTTCACATCTACACCACGGCGTATGTTGTTAGTGTTTTTTTCGTCGTCGACAGTGATGGGTTCGATGTTTATCTCAAAAACGGCATCTTTGCTGTTAAATGTGTACCAACTTCTAGGATATTCGATTTGAACAAGGCCCACCTCCCATTCTCCTTTTATATTTATAGGAGTAGCCATCCTTGTTCTATAATTAGAGATTGTATTATCAGGGTATACAGACCGTGAAGCATTGCATGGTAGTGTGACATAAAAACCACCCTCTGCCATGTCTGTTTTTTTACACAACTGCAGACAGTCTGTGTTTGTCCTTTGTTTTTATGGCACCTGTACGTCGACTAATTCTTTCTGATCGATCCATGACGCAAATTTTGCAGGCCATCCGAGCCACTGTACCAGTACTAATGTTTTGCGACCCTTCGTCTTCTTATCCAAAATCTTTTCAACTTTAAATGTCTTGTTTTTACTGACAAATATTTTTTGCAATTCTTCAGCATAAAAAACACCGTTGATAACATCCCCATCATAATCACTCAATCTGTAAACAGGGGGGTCTCGTGGAATACACGCTGATACAGTAAAATACTCTTGTGTGTAGTTTTCCTCATACACTTTTGCAAACGGACCTCTGACTTTAGAAATTCGAACCACGTCACCGATCTTGTATTTAAATATGCGGTTAACATTGTAAGGTTTGGTATCTCCATACAAGTTATGTAGCACCACAGATTCGTTTTCTTTTCCCACATCAATCGGTCTCATCTTAATGCTTCTGTGATAGCTCACATTGTATCCTTGTGTAATGTCTTGAAGTATGTCGATGTAGCGTTTGGAGTTTATAGCTGTTAAATATCTCCACATTCTTACTTTTAAGGTTCTATTAAACCGCTCGATAACACAAGCCTTTAATTCTGTGTCTGTTGCAAAATGGTTAATATTGTACTTTTTTGTCACGTTTTGAAAGTGTTTGTTAAAAAACTCCTTTCCTTTATCAGTTTGTAATTTCTGTGGCACACGACCCTCTTTCAGTATGGATTCAAAAGCTTTAGAGACCTCTGCACCACTCTTGTTTTTTAATGCACGCGTCCATGAGTACTTACTAAACAAATCGATGCATGTCAACAGAAAGTGATTGTTGTCGTTTACCTTGGCATATGCTGACATATCTACTAGATCGGCTTGGAACTGCATATCAACACCATAGACAAAAACCCGATTCCTTTTATATTTTAGTGGTGCACTTCTGTGTAGTGTATACGCATCCTCACCAGCGAGCCATTCTGAAACTTCTTTATCGGTTAAACGAACCCCCGTCTCTTTTAAAACACCTTCTTTTAAACGTTTTTTACCCCCTAAAGAACCAGGGTTAGAAGGTGTGTAATAAATCTTTTTCATTTCTTCTGACATATTGACACTTCAGGCTCCACAAAAGAATAACAAAGATGGTTTAAGTGGTTCGGGTTTTATTTCTTAAACATTAAAAGGATACAAAAGGTATCATACAGTATCAATGTAGTGTAGAAATTTTATACACATCACAATATTTTTCTCAAGAATGTAATCAACCAGTGTTTCAACAATTTCACATACATTAGTCTGATTGTTTCTTGTCAACATGTCCACACATAGATCCGATACATATGTACACAAGCATAATATATCAGCTATTCTAATAAAGCTACCGCATTCAGTCATCAGGTCTAAAACTTTTTTGATGGTTACACAAACAGTATCACCACCATTAACACATAATCGCATCATATCAGACCATTCATTTGACACATTTCTTACAAGAGACATTTGTTTCTTAAGGTTTGTAAAACGTTTGGCATCAACACCACATCTGTTTACAGTAACCGATACATTGGCACATTCATTAATGTTGTTATACAACAAGGTGGTCATCTCACATCTAATACGTTGTTTAAGTAGACACTTAGCCAGTCCAGTTGCAAAACAAGTGTTCCCCATGCTGTTGTCACAAACAGTCAACTTGGACAATACCTTTCCAGCTGTCCACAGCGTCATAGACAATTTGTTCACTGCCGCTGTCCACAACTTTCTCTCTGACTTCGCGAAGCTTCTCAACAATGAAAACCTCGTCACGCAGTTCGTGTAAAATAGCATCCACTGACCCCTGAATCCTCTGGGGGTGTACCCTTAAACCACAACGACTCAATGCTTGAGCAACGATGTGCTTAAGGTCTGGTCTAACCAGATTACGTGTCAGCTCCTCAAAGTAGGCATCAAAGAAATAGGGGTCCGGTTCAAACAAACAGGAATGTCTAATCTGACTGGGGTGATCCACTTCACAACCCAAACAGATTTCTTTCAGCTTTTTGTTGATAACGTGCTCCAGAAGGACCACAACAGTTGCTTTTATGATTTTGAACCCGTCAGAACGAATACAACTGTCTGTGTCATCAATTCCGGCTAAGGCCGCAGCTCCAGCTATGGCACCGGTGTTGCCGTATGGAGTTGTAAGGAAGGTCAGGTTGTGATATCCTAGATCCATACAAAATTTATCCAACCAACTGTTGTCATAGGTTTGTGGGTGGGGTTCCAGCAGTGTGGCATTGTCATCAGGCATCGCTGGGGCAGTCTCAGGGTTGTTGCTGTAGCAGTAGACGGGTGTAGATCCGTGAGACATGGTGAATGAATGTTGCGAATGCACCGATCCGTACACGTTTTTAATGACTGTAATATGTGGGTGGGCTTAAGAGGCGGTCTTCGGGGTTGGTAACGCCCTTCTCAGGGTGAAACAATTGCATCTTTACAGAACTGTAACGATCATACATGTCACACCATCTAAACATCTTGTTTATGCTTGTAAATATATTGTCAAGCATACGAACATCTCTCCACTGAAACAGAAATTTCATGTCGTAGCACGTGTGATGCTCAGATTCTCGAATAGGCCAGACATGTACGTTGAGCTTTGTCTTGTCGTTACAGCAAAAAATATAAACACAGTCGTCTGGTAGCTTTTTACTGTGGTCACCGACCACCCGAAATCTTGTGTTAGGAGCTGATCCATCCCACTCAGCGACGTATAACGGATCATCACCACAGTCGTTCAAATTTCTCCAAACGTAGTTGAAAAACAGAAACCAGTCTTTGTCTTGAAAAATCAGACATGGAGTATGACATGTAAATTCGTCTCCAACATCAGCAGTGTAGAGTTTCACAATACGCAGCACCTTGTCAAACGCATATCTCAGCATACGTTTACCAGACAATGGGAAATCACTTTTCACATTAGCTATGTCTTCATGAAGAAACTTTGTCAAGCTAACATTTTGCTTTTTCCTTGGTGCAAAAGTTAGTTCCTCTCTCATTTCAACAGGTCCTCTTGTTGGAGAAATACACATAACCTTTCTAGGGGTTTTAGGAGTTCCCGGAGCAGCCATTGTAACAGGAAAAGATGCAGAATGTCTTCTGTGTCTAACACAGCAACCCCTAACCTTATTTAATCCATGGTGTAGTTAGTGACGTAGGTGTGAAAAGACATGCCAGGAAAGACCCTATCATAAAAACTTCATTGGCATATGGTGAGGTGTGAGTATTCACATGTCAATCAGGACGCAAATCCCAGCCAGCTTGGCACTGTAAATCAGAGACCCTGTTTTTGACACACGGATTACCTGTCAATCATGAGTGACAAGGGGTCATAAATCAATCAAATATTAACCCAAAAGTGACACATGGTATATGTTAATACTACTAGCGTTTTTCTCCCATAGAAAACCGTTATAAGAAAACGCTTAATGGGGCTTACTGTACTAAGACAGTGATATTAAATTACCAAACTCAGTACACATCATATTTATATACCATACTATGTATAAAAAATCAGATGAGCCCAGAAATTGAACGCAACGCTTTTAATTACACGTTAAGCATTTTTCTCCCATAGAAAACCGTTATAAGAAAACGCTTAACGTGGCTTACTGTACTAAGACAGTGATATTAAATTACCAAACTCTGCACACATCATATGTATATACCATACTATGTATAAAAAATCAGATGAGCCCAGAAATTGCACGCAACGCGTTTAATTACACGTTAAGCGTTTTTCTCCCATAGAAAACCGTTATAAGAAAATGCTTAACGTGGCTTACTGTACTAAGACAGTGATATTAAATTACCAAACTCTGCACACATCATATGTATATACCATACTATGTATAAAAAATCAGATGAGCCCAGAAATTGCACGCAACGCGTTTAATTACACGTTAAGCGTTTTTCTCCCATAGAAAACCGTTATAAGAAAACGCTTAATGGGGCTTACTGTACTAAGACAGTGATATTAAATTACCAAACTCAGTACACATCATATTTATATACCATACTATGTATAAAAAAATCAGATGAGCCCAGAAATTGAACGCAACGCGTTTAATTACAAGTTATGCATTTTCTCCCATAGAAAACCATTATAAGAAAACGCTTAACGTGGCTTACTGTACTAAGACAGTGATATTAAATGACCAAACTCAGTACACATCATATTAATAAACCATACTATGTATAAAAAATAATATAAGCCCAGAAATTGAACGCAACGCGTTTAATTACACGTTATGCATTTTTCTTATATGAGGTGTCCAGCCAGCCACATTGAGCACTTTCTATAATGGATATGGTAAGAAATATATATTAATATGATGTGTGCAGAGTTTGGTAATTTAATATTAATGTCTTAGTACAGTAAGCCACGTTAAGCGTTTTCTTATAATGGTTTTCTATGGGAGAAAATGCATAACGTGTAATTAAACGCGTTGCGTTCAATTTCTGGGCTTATATTATTTTTTATACATAGTATGGTTTATTAATATGATGTGTACTGAGTTTGGTAATTTAATATCAATGTCTTAGTACAGTAAGCCACGTTAAGCGTTTTCTTATAATGGTTTTCTATGGG
Organism: Squalius cephalus; assembly: GCF_949319135.1. Taxonomy (NCBI): domain Eukaryota; kingdom Metazoa; phylum Chordata; class Actinopteri; order Cypriniformes; family Leuciscidae; genus Squalius; species Squalius cephalus. The sequence goes on along the minus strand of NC_137140.1, from coordinate 12,775,405 downwards.
AGAAAAATGCTTAACATGTAATTAAACGCGTTGCGTTCAATTTCTGGGCTTATATTATTTTTTATACATAGTATGGTATATAAATATGATGTGTACTGAGTTTGGTAATTGGCTATATTTCAGCTACAATTCATAATTATAATGTGAATACTGTTTTTGAAACTTAAAACTTAAAAACTTAATCTGCAGTGACTTTTTTTACTGTAAATAAATGTATTTGTATTATTAGAATGTAATTTTCATTGACATCGAAAAAAGTCATGTGATTACATAATGTATGACACTTGTAATGCATTACTTTACTTGTTAGATCAAAACGTAATCTGATTTCGTAATGCATGTTATTGTAATGCATTTTTTTACTCAACATCAAAAAGTAATCTGATTACGTAATGCATGTTACTTGTAATGCGTTTCTTTACTCATAACATCACAAATTAATCTGATTACATAATGCATGTTACTTGTAATGCGTTTCCTTACTCATAACATCAAAAAGTAATCTGATTATGTAATGTGCGTTATTGTAATGCGTTTCTTTACTCATAACATCAAAAAGTAATCTGATTACGTAATGCATGTTACTTGTAATGCGTTTCTTTACTCGTTACATCAAAAAGTAATCTGATTAGGTAATGCACATTACTTGTAGTTAATTACCTGTTAGATCAAAAAGTAATCTGATTAGGTAATGCATGTTACTTGTAACACATTACTTTACTTGTAACATCAAAAAAGTAATCTGAATGCGTTATGCGTGTTACTTGTAATGCGTTACCCCCAACACTGATCATTTCAGATGAGACTGATAAAAACGTATCGCTAGGTTTTCTCAGAGGAGGGCTATGATAGAAATGTGCATGTCCATCTTGAACATAATCAGAATGATCAGCTAATAAGGGTAAATCTCCATAATCTGGTGCACTGGAGGGAGCATCTGAGTGGTTTCCACACTTGTACCTTGACAGACTGTAGAAAATTCTGATGGAATCACATCCTCATGTTCTGATATCAAAGATACGCAAAGTGCAACTTGTATGAAGTTGTATGAAGCCTTTGCAATATTTTGCATTTATATTTTTTGTATATATTTTATAGTTTTCACATGATTTGATATAATTGTATTGATTAGTTTGTTAAATTCACATACTTTATCTGTTTGATTATTGTCTTATATTTAATATAGTATATCTTAAGTTTAAACCATAACCGCATGCTGTCCACTCAAGTGGACATCTGAAGATCTCTTTGAAAAATTTGTAAAAAATAAAATAAAAATCAATTCTTGTTTTTCATGCCCTAAGAGCAATAAAAACACATAGGAAAAAAATCCTGACTGAGGTTATCATAATTCATGCATGAAAGGGTTAAATGCGTTTTGATCTTTCACGGTAAAGAAATATTGATAAATGTTCTGTTATTTTAGCAGCGACAAAATAACCCCTCTACAACAGAGGGGAAGCTCCACGATTTCAACAATTCTTAAGGAAGTTGCTGACAGAGAAGTGGGAAACACAGGTGAACTGAGGAAGCTTATTAAATAACTTCATATCCATTTCCCGCCACCATATTTTTTTACCTATATTACTGACTCATTTATTTGATTAAAAATACAGTAAAACAGTAATATTGTGAAATAATATTAACATTTAAAATAACTCTTTCTATATGTGAATATATTGTAAAACATCTCTGGTTACTTACGTAACCTATGTTCTCTGAATAGGGAACGAGACGCTGCGGATAGTGCAGTGGGATATCCTCTGGATGTGCCGATTGCCTGAAGCCCTATAGAATCACGCCAATTCATTGGCTGATGGCGCTTGCGCAAAGCTGGCTCCGCCCCGACGCTCTTACGTCGTAGCATGATAAACGCGCGCGCGCCATCTTCGGCAGCACGAGGAGCTTGGCAGTGAACGCAGCGTCTCGTTCCCTATTCAGAGAACATAGGTTACGAAAGTAACCAGAGACGTTCTCTTTCATAGGTTCACTCAACGCTGCAGATAGCGCAGTGGGAACGAAATACCAAACTCGCCAAGCTAAAGCGCTGCCATAACTGGTACAAGACCAAATAATAACCATGATCGGTTCAAGCAGATAGAACCTGGGAACCTGGAGTCATGTCAAGATCTAAATTATAGAATCTCACAAATGTGTGCGGAGAGGACCAACCTGCCGCCACACAAATGTCTTCCAAGCTACACTTCTGGTGGAATGTGCTCTGATGCTAAGAGGTGAAGGCAAACCACGTACCTCGTAAGCCAGTGAAATAGCGTCCGAAACCCAGTGGGAAATCCTCTGTTTCGATGCGGCAAGCCCGCGGCGGCCAGCACCAAAACATACCAAGAGCTGGTTTGATTTCCTCCAACCGCCTGAGCGATCTACATACAACTTCAAAGAACGGACCGGGCAGAGCAAGTTAAGTTTCCTTTCTTCCTCAGAGTCAAAAGGAGGAGGGTGGAAAGCGTTAAGGTTAACAACCTGAGAGCGGAACGCTGTGGAAAGAACCTTAGGTACATACCCTAACCTCGGCCTCAAAGTAAACTTAACCAGGCCAGGAGCGAAGTCCAAGCATGACTCGCTAATAGAGAGAGCCTGTAAATCCCCTATCTGCTTTAGTGAAGATAAAGCCAACAAAAGAGCAACCTTAAGAGTCAGAATCCGCTCAGGGGCTGACTCCAAGGGCTCGAAGGGAGCCTCTGTCAAACCCTCCAGGACAACTGACAGGTCCCACGAGGGAACTCTAGAGGAGCGAGCCAGTTTCAGGCGCCTAACCCCACGCATGAAGGCCGAAACTATCCTCAGTTTACCCAGGGGAATCTCGTCCGATTCTCTATGAGCGGCAATAGCTGCGACGTATACTCTGAGGGTGGTAGCAGCTGCTCCGGAAGCAAACTTTTCCTGCAGGAATTCCAGCACTGAGCCTACTGGGCAGCTACTTGTTGTTTTGAGATAATGACATTTATGCGTGGTTTGTGAAAATACAAAAAAAAATTCTCACTGAAATAAGGCCATGAAACCCATACTGATTATTTCTTCACAAGACTTTTGAAAATTGTATGACGTAGCCTAGAATATTTGCTCTAAAACTATGTGAAAATCACCCTGACTGCTCATTCAAAGAAGACAATATATTGATTTAAAAATTTTACAACGTGTTTTGTGTGAAAAAGCTTTATGCGGGAGCTCATTAATATGTAAGCTTTTCACACCTGAGAAAGACAAAGACCCTCCCCTAACGGCCCTATTAGGAGCTATCAGGCCCTATCATTCTGAGCAACCTTGCACAAAGAATGAGGAGATTTAAAAAAGAATGGCTTTTAGATTTTTTGGATTTATTTACAACACAACATAATCCAAAAATACAAAACAAATGACAAAAAAGCACTCATTGAAAACAATTATCCAAAGACAGAGACCTTTGTGCCATTCCTAAAAACATTGTACATACCTTTCATTTCCAAGGTGTTTGATTTTCACTTTACCATGTTCATGTACAGAGACTCATGTGAATGTTGAAGTCAGCAGGAGTGGCATCTGGGCCCTGAAAGAAAAAGAAAAAAAAGTGAACATACTGATATCAAGAGAAACTATAGACCTGCACGATTTTGGGAATAAATTTTAGATTTTTCTGGTTAAAATTCCTTTTTAAAATTCACAGAATACACACATACACACACACATAAATGTTTCCAACAATATATAATATAACAACGCAATGAACACCAGGTTTGTTGTGCCAATTTGTTGGCTATGCGCAGTGCTGCATAAAATAATAACAATAACCATAGCAGCCTATAAATCTTCCAAAATATTTCAGTAACAACTAAGCTAGAGAAAAATATATTGATTATCATGTTACTTCAAATGTTTCCATTCGTTATGATGATATGAAATGAGATAATAGTAAAAACATGAAGCCGTTTGGTGCGTTTTGCTTTTCGAATGTATCAAATATGATACATTCAAACGCGATCGCGCTCAAATATAAAACATTATGGTTACCATATACATATCTACATTTGAGCAGATATCCACAAACACAGTAACAGTAAACACGGGTCTAAATATTATAATATTCACCATATATCTAGCAACAGTTCAACCGCAATGTGAAATTTATGCAACAATAACAAACTAATATGTAAGAATTTCTTACCTTACATCATTCTTGTCTTCAAATCGTGTTCTTCTTCTTCTGAGGTAATTCCAATGTAAGCTCACGGCGCATCTTTCAAACTCGACGAAAAGCAGAGACTTGTGAAGTGTTTTGGTGTTTTGTTTCTGAGGTAACGAGCGCCTTCGCGTTCCATGTGGAGATTTGCATGTGAATATCTTTTGCGCGAGTGGGCGTGGCCAAATTAAAAATAATTAGGAAGCGTTTGAGAAGCTGGACATCTTGTTGGTTTTATACAAATTACTTAAACAGAGAATATTTGTTTTCAGTTTGAATCCGATCATTTAAAAGTACACACTTAAATGTTTATAAAGGTATATGGCTCATAAATGTGTGACAAGTATTCGCTGAGTTTTGTTTCAATTTATAGACGTGCTCAAGAAAAAAAAGTTCACCGCGACGGAGAGGCAGAACGCACACCCTGCTTATTTTCTTTATTTTACAAAAGCACAATGTTTTTGATTGTAAGTGGACACATACACAAGTAAAAATATCACAGATTCTTTTTTTATATTTCTTTTTTCTGTATGACCATAAATGACGGAGTAATTTAAGTTTATAGTGCTACAATGTGAAGAAAATCCTCAGAGGGTTAAAGCTAACGGCCTCTGATAGGCCAAACGTACAGCTTCCAAATTTCGGGGCGAGGATGCCATATCCTGCCCTGAAGCTGGGAAAGCAGGTCCTCCCTGACCGGGATCTCCCAGGGGAAGGATTCCAACAGAAGGATCAGCTCCAAAAACCATTGCTGGGACGGCCAGAATGGGGATACCAGAAGGAGGCGGACTCCGCTCTCCCTCACTCTGGACAGAACCGCCTGGATCAGCTTGATGAGCGGGAAGGCATAGAGTTTCTGCATCGGCCATGGGTGGGCGAATGCATCTATCCCCAATGGAGCTGGAGGGCTCAGGGAGAACCAAAGCGGGCATTGGGACGACTCCTGAGATGCAAAGAGGTCCACTTTCGCTTTCCCGAACATCTCCCAGATCAGGGCCACCGTCTGGCGGTTCAACATACATTCCCCCGACCTGAGCTTCTGTCTCAACAGGAAATCTGCTGCGAGGTTCAGAATCCCTGGGACATGAACTGCTCTCAGAGAGAGGAACTTGTCCTGGGACCACAGGAGAAGGTGACACGCATGTCTGTCTAGGGTGCGCGATCGTGAACCCCCTGTCTGTTCACATGGGACACTACCGCCATATTGTCCGTTCTGACAATGACATGGTGTCCTTCGAGGAAAGGGAGAAAGTGGCAAAGAGCCAGGAAGACAGCCCTTAGTTCCAAGCTGTTTATGTGCCACGAGAGGGTCTCGCCAGTCCAAACCCCACACGCTGGTCTGCCCTCGAAAACCGCTCCCCAGCCGGTCAGAGAGGCATCTGTCGTAACCATCTGGCGATGGAATACCGCACCCATACTGACCCCTTTCTGAAGGAAGAGGGGGTCCCGCCAGATCAACAGGGCGCGAAAGCAACTGCGCGACACCTTCAATAGGCGAAGGGCTGGCCCCGTGGGCCGAACCCCTGAGAGCTTCATCCACCACAGAAAAGGTCTCATGTGGAGCAGCCCTAGAGGTAGCACAGGGGAGGCCGCGGCCATAAGGCCCAGAAGTCTGCGGCAGGTGCTCACGGAAACATGATGGCCCAGCGCAAAGCGGGTCAGACATGTCTCCAGACTGGAAATCCATGCAGGAGCCAAATGGGCCTGCATAAGAACGGAGTCCATACATACCCCCAAGAAAACCGTGCTCTGAGCTGGAGTAAGAACGCTCTTCTCCGTATTTAACCTCAAACCGAGAGACTGAATATGATGGAGGACAATGTCCCTGTGGTGAGTCACCAACTCTCTGGAATGGGCTGAAAGGAGCCAATCGTCCAGGTAATTGAGAATACGGATGCTCTGGAGCCGCAGTGGGGCCAGAGCTGCATCCATACACTTTGTGAACGTCCTTGGCGCTAGAGCGAGGCCAAAGGGGAGGACCCTGTACTGGTACGCCTTTTCTCCAAAGGCGAACCTGAGAAATTTCCTGTGTCGCCGTATGACCTGGATGTGGAAATGAGCATCCTTGAGGTCTACTGTCACGAACCAGTCCCCCAGTCGGATTTGAGATATGATAGCCTTCAGCGTCAACATCTTGAATTTCCCTATGTAAAGAGAGAAATTCAACCGGCGAAGATCTAGTATCGGCCGCAGGCCGCCTCCCTTCTTTGGGACCAGGAAGTAACGGCTGTAGAAGCCCTGTTCGACTTCCCTCGAAGGAATCTCTTCTATCGCCCCCTTCAGCAGAAGGGATGAAATCTCCTGCTGTAGTACAGAAGCCTGGGCGGCGCTGTCAACTACAGTAGGAAAGACCCCGTTGAAGCAGGGGGGTTTGTGACAAAACTGAAGCGTGTAGCCGAACCGAACTGTGCGGAGGATCCAAGGCGATACCCCTGGTAAACGCTCCCATTCTTGAAACAAACTGTGCCTCCGAGGAAGCGATTGGTGGGTATAGCGTGCACCGGGAGAGAGGGGAGAAAGCAAGACGCGTCTCCTTCCTCCTGCACCGGACTGGGTGAAGAGAGTAAAAGAGAACCTGCACTTCGAAACACACTGGGTGGCGAAGGTGACGGTTGGAGAAGGAGAGCCGGTTGGAGGAGGGCAGGTTGCGCGGTCTGTCCCAACCTCGTAGATCTGGTGAGGCTCTCCTTCTTCTGACCTGCGGGACAGGAACGGCTCGTGGAGGCTGGAGCTGCCGGTTTGTTGGACCGCTTCAGCTGTTGGCGGGGAAACGGATGACCGCGGGCTCCCCAGACCGTATTTGGTGGGGGATGAGCCGGGTCACTCCTTCTAGTAGGGAACTCAGCCCTATGAGCAGAACATTCTCGGGTTTGAGAAGGGGGAGGGTTGGAGTTTCTTGGCTCTCTAACCCTCCTAGGCATAAACTGCCTGAACGCGGCCGACTGAGACTTAGCGGCATGGAACTTCTCAACCACCATGTTGACTGCCTCCCCGAAAAGACCGGAGTGGGAGATAGGGGCGTCCAGGAGAAAACTCTTATCCCTGTCTCGGATCTCCGTAAGATTCAACCAGAGGTGGCGCTCTGCGGCAACCGAGCCCGCCATAGAGTGACCCACAGCACGAGCAGTGTGTTTGGTGGCTCTTAGGGCCAGATCTGTGGCTTTGCGAAGCTCTTTGACAGCTTCGGGCATCAGTCCATCTCCTTCATCCATGTCCTTCAAGACGTCTGCTTGATAGGCTTGAAGGATGGCCATGGTATGCAGGGCCATGCCTGCCTGACCAGCCGCCATGTAAGACTTCCCAATAAGGGAGGAAGTAGTCCTACAAGCCTTGGAAGGAAGGAGGGGACGCGACTTCCAGGACGGTGCAGACGACGGGGCAAGGTGGTTAGCCAGCGTGTCCTCGACCGCTGGAATAGCGGAATAACCCTGCTCCACAAAACCAACGAGGTTGGTGAAGTCAGCGGCTGCCGCATTAGTTAAGCGTGCGGAGAAAGGCTGCTTCCAGGATCTGGAGATCTCATGATGCAGATCACTAAAAAAGGGCAGCTTTCTTCGCTCTGGCCTAGAATTAGGGCCACTTAGGAACCTCTCGTCGAGTTTGGATGATTGAGACTTGCGGGGCTCATCAGGCCAGTCTATAGAGAGCTTCTCCGTAGCGCGCGACAGCACGTCAATAAGCTCCGTGTAGGCCGGAGTAGGTGTCCTGGCCACTAGGTAGTTTGCAAAACTACCTGTTTCCGATTTTTTCCCGGGCTGCACAGGCCCAAAATCCAAGATGGCTGATATATCACCAAAAATTGCAAATAATCACCTTTTTAAACATTTCAAATGGATATATGTTAGGTATATCATTATATGCATACATTTTCTAATTAATTGAATGATTTAGGTAATAAATATGACCATGGGTAACATGAATTATCATGATTATCAACCAATGATGGGTGTAACCACCATTATGCTATTTATTGGCATACCCGGAAAAACACATTGACTGATTAAAAGTTTCCTTCATATAACCTAATAATCATTTTAATTAAAATAATGTTCTGCCTCACCACAATAATTCTGTTAACAATCAGATGACATGGAAAATTATTGGGGAGAATGGATTACATGAAGCCAATGGGAAAGATGGGAAAGATAGCCAGCCCTTGTTACTAGGAAACGATAAACAAAATGAAACTTTTGAGCTTTTGCAGGAAGAGGGAAATTATTTTTCCAGCCTGGAGAAGAACAGCACATGTCAAATGTGCTATGAAATGTAAGTTCACATTTCCCCCCTCTACACCCAATGTTAGAAATTAATAGGGCTGGGTACCGAGTTCGATACTTTTTAGGTACCGACCGAATTGCCTCGATACTATCGAGTATAGTGAAGCTACCAGTGTAGCATCTCAAGAGGCCAGAGTTCAGTTAACTTGTTTATTAACCAGAAGCACAACGTGCAGGCATTGAAACACAGCGGCCGTGTCTGGCCCAGAACAGAAAGAGAAACAGAACTTCCTCAACTCAAACGCTATCTCCCCAGGGGGTCCGCCCCCTCTCCCCTGGCCGCCAACCAACAGCACGCCCGGGGTTACACATAGCTGATTGACAGCCACACAGCCATTGACAGTCGCTACATTACCCCCCCGCATCAAAGTTCCTCGACCCTGAGGGAACAGCAACTACACACAACACAACAACAACTTTACACAAAGTCTCTCAGGTGGGCTGGCGGTCTTGTCTGCCTCCGGGGCCGTGCAGGCACTGCCATATCATGAGCTGGAGAGAGTGGCCCTGGGGAGGGGGGTGTGGTGGAAATGTCTGGATGTGTGTCTGTGTGCCCGTGTGCCCGTTTGTGAACGTGTGTAGGGCCCGGTGCCCCTCCGGCTGAGTGAGTGCAGGGTGAGTTGTGTCCGGGTGGGGGCCTGTGTGGGAGCTGGGGGGTAGCGTCTCCGTGGTAGGGGGCCAACCTGTCTCTATGTATGGCCACTCGTCTGCCACGTGGGGGTAGCTTTACTCTGTATACCACCTTCCCTAGTCGCTCTAACACTCTACAAGGGCCTACCCAGTCACTGTCCAGCTTAGGGTCTGTCACCTAGCTATTATCATATAGAGACTGTGTCTGTTCCCCGAATTTGGAAATCCAAAAAACTTTTAAACCCAACTAAGGTTAAAAATTTAATTGATGTTCAACAAATAAAAAACAGCTATAATACAGATGAGCAAATGCTAAAGCTTGGGTTGCTGAATATTCGATCGCTTACTTCAAAAGCACTCGTTGTTAACGATATGATTTCAGATAATAACCTAGATGTGCTGTGTTTGACAGAAACCTGGCTAAAACCAAACGATTACATTACTTTAAATGAGTCCACCCCGCAAGATTACTGTTATAAACATGAGCCTCGTCTGAAACGCAAAGGGGGTGGTGTTGCTGTAATTTATAGTAATAGTTTCAAAACCACTAAGAAATCAAGTTTTAAATATAATTCTTTTGAAGCATTGGTGCTTAATGTAAAAATATATAGTGTAAACGATAAATCACGTTTGAGATTTGTGCTGGCTACTGTATACAGGCCACCAGGGCACCATACAGACTTTATCAAAGAATTTGCGGACTTTCTATCAGAATTAATATTGACTGCAGATAAAGTACTAATTGTTGGTGATTTTAATATACACATCGATAATGAAAAAGATACATTGGGTTTGGCATTTAAAGACATTGTAAATTCAATTGGAGTTAGACAACACGTGTCAGGACCTACTCATCGTCGTAATCATACTCTAGATCTAATATTATCACACGGAATAGATGTGGATGCCGTTGAAATTCTGCAGCAGAGCGATGACATCTCAGATCATTACCTAGTCTCGTGTAAACTTCATTTAGCCAAGGCTGCAAGCCGACTCCGTGTTACAAATATGTGAGACCTATCACTTCTGCTACTAAAGATTGCTTTATTAATAATCTTCCTAATCAGTTTCATCATCTCAGCATCTCAGATAGCTTAGAAGAACTAGATATTACAACAGAAACGTTTAACTCTCTCTTTTCCAGCACTTTAGACACAGTTGCTCCGTTGCGCTTAAAGAAGATTAAAGAAAATAGTCCAACGCCGTGGTACAACGAGCACACTCGGGCCCTTAAGAGAGCAGCCAGAAAAATGGAGCGCAACTGGAAGAAAACAAAACTAGAGGTATTTCGCATTTCATGGAAGGAGAGCTCAATTACTTACAGAGAGGCTTTAAAAGCTGCTAGATCTGCTTATTTTTCAACCCTATTAGAAGAAAATAAACATAATCCTAGGTATTTATTTGAAACGGTGGCTAAACTAACGAAAAATAAAGCTTCAAGCACCGAAGTTTCCAAGCAACACAGCAGTAATGACTTTATGAACTTCTTCACTTATAAGATTGATAATATCAGGGACAAAATTATAACTATGCAACTGTCTACTACAGTATCACATCAGGCAGTGCATTGTAGTCTCCCTGAGGAAAAATTTGATTCATTCGTTGCTATAGGAGAGGAAGAATTTACTAAACTCATTAAATCATCTAAATCTACAACATGTATGTTAGACCCTATACCGACTAAGCTACTGAAAGAAATACTTCCAGAGGTCATAGATCCTCTTCTTAATATCATTAATTCGTCTTTGTCTCTAGGATACGTACCAAAAAACTTTAAGCTGGCTATGATTAAACCGCTTGTTAAAAAAACGCAACTTGATCCTTCAGAATTAGTCAATTACAGGCCGATCTCGAATCTACCTTTTCTGTCAAAGATATTAGAAAAGGCAGTATCCTCACAACTGTGTTCCTTTCTTGAAAGAAATGATATCTACGAGGATTTCCAGTCAGGATTTAGACCGTACCATAGTACCGAGACAGCTCTCGTTAGAGTCACAAATGATTTGCTCTTATCATCCGATCGTGGTTGTATCTCGCTATTAGTGTTACTCGATCTTAGTGCTGCATTTGACACCATCGACCACAACGTTCTTTTAAATAGATTAGAACATTATGTTGGCATTACGGGAAATGCACTAGCATGGTTTAAATCATACTTATCTGACCGTTATCAATTTGTAGCAGTAAATGATGAGATGTCTCATCGATCACAAGTTCAGTATGGCGTACCACAAGGCTCAGTACTAGGACCGCTGCTGTTCACTCTGTACATGCTACCCTTAGGAGATATCATTATGAAACATGGCATTAGCTTTCACTGTTATGCCGATGATACTCAGCTCTATATTTCTTCAAAACCTAACGAAACTTATCAATTCACAAAATTAACGGAATGCATAGCGGATATAAAAAATTGGATGACTTGTAATTTCCTACTTCTAAATTCTGAAAAAACAGAGTTTCTAATTATTGGACAAAAATATACAAAAAGAATACTGTCTAACACTTGATGGCTGCTCTGTTAAGTCTTCGTCGTCGGTTAGGAACCTGGGTGTGCTCTTTGATACCAATCTTTCATTTGAAAGTCACGTGTCTAGTATCTGTAAAACTGCATTTTTCCATCTTAAAAATATATCTAAATTACGCCATATGCTCTCATTGACAAATGCGGAACAATTGGTTCATGCGTTCATGACCTCAAGGCTAGATTATTGTAATGCTCTACTGGGTGGTTGCCCTGCACGCTTAATAAACAAACTACAGCTGGTTCAAAACGCAGCAGCTCGAGTTCTTACCAGAACCAGGAAGTATGACCATATTAGCCCAGTTCTGTCAAAACTGCATTGGCTCCCTATTAAACATCGCATCAATTTTAAAATATTGCTGATTACTTACAAAGCACTGAATGGTTTAGCTCCGCAGTACTTGAGCGAGCTCTTAACGCATTATAGTCCGTCACGTCTATTACGATCTCAAAATTCCGGCCAGTTGATAATACCTAGAATATCAAAATCGACTGCTGGCGGTAGATCCTTTTCCTATTTAGCACCAAAACTCTGGAACAGTCTTCCTACCATTGTCCGGGAAGCAGACACACTCTGTCAGTTCAAAGCCAGATTAAAGACACATCTCTTTGACCTAGCTTTCACATAATACATTATAGACTTCTATAATTTAATGTTAGGCTGCATATAGTAGGTCAGCCGGAACCGGGAACACTTCCCAAAAATCCTGATGTACTCGTTACATCATGAGAAGAATGGCATCTACGCTAATTTTAGTGTCTGTGTTTATCCCGAGGTTTTCCTGCAGCCTGCCGGATCCAGGCCGTATCCAGATCTGACGAAGGACCTTCGCCTGGACCGATGACAACGCAGTGCTGAAGTGCCAACTAGTCTCTCCCTATGGAGGATCCCACTACCACTCTACAGATAAGGCGTTGTCGGGAAAATTCGTCTCGCGTGTCCTACCCCAAAGCAACAAATAAAATAAAATTCCTTATCAAAATTTATAAGGAAAGACAAGTATTTTGTTTAGGCTTGGCTTGTAGGGAATTCCAAACCTGCGTATATTCAAACGCACATAACTATAGAACCCATTCTAAATGCGCATGTGAATACCATCAGTGTTTCTCACAGGTTCGCGTTTAAAGTCTGTGTAGAGGGAATGGTGTCGTCTTAGCAGCCCCTAATTTAATAACAAATGATCATTGCGACGGAAGCAAATCAATTAAAACTAACTTTAGATGGAAATAACTTAACTCTGCTGTAAAGCCGAAACAATCTCTGTTACCTTAAATTATACGCTTATCTCTGTAAAGCTGCTTTGAGACAATCTACATTGTTAAAAGCGCTATATAAATGAAGATGACTTGACTTGACTTGACTAGGGCAACGGCCTTTTTTTCTCTGCGGGCCCAAACCAGCTCTCCCGGTTCCAGGTGGCGGCCCTTGTAATGTAGATCGTAGTTTCTACATTGTCTCGCCCCTGCGCTCTGCAGCTGCACACGTGCAAAGTCGTGGGCTGTCTCTAGGCGGTCTTGTAGTCTCCTGGCATACTCTCGTCCTGGGGGCACAGCTGGGGTGTCAGGGGGGAGGCCGAAGGCCATTGCTGGCAGAGTGCGGAGCTCTCTACCCAGCATGAGCAGAGCTGGTGTGCAGGCCGTAGATTCTTGGACGGCGGACCGACAGGCCATCAGCACAAGTGGGAGGCGCTTGTCCCAGTCGCGTTGATGTTTGGCGGTGATGATGGCCAGCTGCTGGATCAGGGTCCTGTTGAAGCGTTCTACTAAGCCATCGCTCTGCGGGTGTAGGGGGGTGGTGCGAGTTTTGTTTATGCCCAGTCTGTGACACAGGTCGGCGAATACTTGTGACTCAAAGTTTCGCCCCTGGTCACTGTGTATGGTTTGGGGCGTCCCAAAACGGCAGACCATGCCCTCCAGTAGGGCTTCAGCCACTGTCTCTGCCTCCTGGTCAGGGAGGGCATAAGCCTCGGGCCACTTGGTGAAGTAGTCCATGACTGACAGCACATACCTGTTCCCACTATCAGTGACCGGGAGTGGACCGACTATATCCACCCCAACTCTTTCCATGGGTGCGCTGACAGGGAACTGTTGGAGCTGGGCGTGGGACTGTTCGGAGGGGCCCTTCTTTGCCGTGCAGCTGTCACACCGCCTGCAGAAGTCCTCTACGTCCCTCCTGAACTGCCCCCAGTAGAAGCTCTGTCGTAGGCGACGGAGAGTTTTGGTGACCCCGAAGTGACCGGCCCCCGTGGCCCCATGCACTGCCTTCAGCACGGTCAGTCTCTCTGCTCTGGGGACCACCAACTGCCACCTCAGCTCTCCTGTCGCTGGATCCTTCCAGGCCTGCTGTAGCACCCCATCGGTGAGCCGCAGGGCCTGGAACTTTGCCCACAGCCCTTTTGTCGCTATGGAGAGCAGTGCCACCACCTCCCATGGTGGCAGTGTCTGCATCTCCACCCACTGGAGCACTGGCTGTATGTCCATATCTGCCTCCTGCTGTTGTCTCCACTGCATTGCTGAAATTTCCGTGAGCACGCAGCACACTGCCACCGAGGCCCGGCTGACGATGGCTGCCTCCTGACCCTGTAACTCACTGTCTCGTGTCTCCCCCCGATCGCACAGGGTCTGCGGGACAGGGCGTCGGCGTTGGAGTGGTGGGCTCCCGCTCTATGCACCACTTAAAAGTCATAGGACTGTAGCTTCTCGTGTGACACAGTAGCGGCGTTCGTGCTTATTAAAAGTCTTACTGTAATACACCACCACTCTCTCACCCTCTGTTCTTAGCTGTGCTAGCACCCCGCCCAATCCCTGGCCACTTGCGTCACAGTCCAAGATGAACGGGAGGGAGGGGTCAGCCGGAGCCAACACAGGAGCCTCCTCCAGTGCCTTCTGTAGCGAGGTGAATGCTGTTTGACACTCACTGGTCCACACAAAGTCTTGGTTTTTGTGTAGTAGCCTGAACAGCGGTGTCGCCACACAGGAGAACCCCCTCACGAACCTTCTGTAATAAGAGGCTAAGCCCAGGAAGCTTTTCAGCTGTTGCTGGTCCGTTGGTGTGGGCCAGTCTCTGATCGCTCGTACCTTTTCATCCATTGTGCCGATGCCATCTCTGCCCAGCCTGTGCCCAAGGAGTGACACCTCTCTCTGCATGAAGTGGCACTTTTCTGGGTGGAGTTTGAGACCCACTGCTGCTATACACTCCAAAACATGCTGCAGGGACTGGAGAGCTGCCTGGAAAGTGGGGCCGTGGGCGAGAATGTCATCCAGGTACACCACACACTCACACAGAGGGACTCCTGACAGCACTTTGTCCATCAGTCTTTCAAATGACGCTGGTGAATTGCAAAGGCCAAATGGGAGAACTTTGAACTGCCAGAGGCCACGGCTTGTGCAGAACGCTGTCTTTGGTTTGGCAGCAAGAGAGAGAGGCACCTGCCAGTATCTGGACCTCAGGTCCAGTGACGTGTACCAGACTGACCCCGCTACCTGGTCCAGGGCTTCATCAACCCGTGGCAGGGGGTAGGAGTCCTTCCTTGTCACCCCATTGAGCCGTCTGTAGTCCACACAGAACCTCCACTGACCGTTCCTCTTTGGGACCATGACCACAGGGGCGGCCCACGGGCTGTCAGACAGCTCCACAATGCCCGCCTGCTGCATCTCCCACAACACCTTGTCTGCTGCTTCCTGGCGTGCCAGTGGGAGGCGACGTGGGCGTAACTTGATAGGCGGGCTGTCACCCGTATCTATGTCATGCTGTATTAGGTGTGTGCACCCCACGTCACCTTCTTTAAATGCAAAAATGTCCTTGAACTGTAGCAATAGTTGCCACAATTCTTCACCCTGTTGGGGGTCTAGATGAGAACAGTTCCGTCGCCATATGCCCCGTACTGCCGACACGACACTTCCCTCCTCCATTTGGGGGAGCCGGGCTCGAGGCAAATTGATGATGGGCAATGGGCTCCTGTCCTGTCAAAACTTCCACCAGCACCAGAGGCTGTTGTGGA
Source organism: Squalius cephalus (assembly GCF_949319135.1). Taxonomy (NCBI): domain Eukaryota; kingdom Metazoa; phylum Chordata; class Actinopteri; order Cypriniformes; family Leuciscidae; genus Squalius; species Squalius cephalus. The sequence continues at coordinate 12,759,799 of NC_137140.1, read as the reverse complement.
GCTTGTGAAGTGCTCTTGTCTTGCCAGCCAATGCAGTAGAAGGTGTTCTTGCAAGAGCAACAACTTACCATGCACGCAACTTTGCAGGTGTGAGGGCTCTGAGGAGACATGCACCAATATTGAAAAGTCAGACAGTGACAGTGAGAGTGATGAGGATAAATACTTGAGTGACAATGACTGACTGTTTTGTTGAACTCTTCAATAATGAAACAATTTTTTTTTCTTTTTTTCCAATTTTTTTATTTTTTTTCGCCCAATTTTTTGGCAAATGATCCAATAAATATTTTGAAAATAGTCTGTGTCTCACTTGTCTGCCTTATTAGGAATACATTCATCAAAAAGTTTACCATTTTAAAGCCTTTATAGAAGTGAAAAGATTATATATTTTATTTTCTGTGATTTTTCTGCATATATTGTCTGCCATCTTGAATTTTGGCACTAAAAATGAAGAAAAAAATTGGAAACAGGTTGTTTTGTATTCAGTGGGGTCCTAGCAAGTAAAAAAACACCAGTTGCAAAAATCTATATGAACCGTTCCTAAATTAACACAATTCCCCACACTAGTAAGGGAATCAGGTATAAATTAATTATGGATATAAACAAACAAGTAAACAACAATTAATGGCAAATGCATTCAAATTTTATTTGTATAAAGTGCAACCAACACTTTAGGTTGAATTAACAGGAAGTTAAACTTTTCTGCTCTCATTTTCAATATTCAGTACATTTTCAATAAAAGTACAGTAAGTGCAACCAACATTTCAACAGTAGGTTTACCTGCTACTTCTGCTTTTGTTTTTCAACATAAAAATATTACAATATTAATTTCAAAAATAAAGTGCAACCAATATCTCTTCAGGTTGAATTATGCTACTTTTGCTGTTGTTTTTCAACATAAAAATAATACAAATACAGTATTAATATAAAAAATAAAGTGCAACCAACATTTCTTCAGGTTGAATGAGCAGTAGCTGAACCTGCTACTACTCTCATTTTAATAAACAAACAATATTTAACAAAAGGTCAAGTGTAACCAACTACTCTTCAATGACTCTACAGATTTTTTTTCAAAAATATCAACTGATCAACATGATCTGGCCGCAGAACACTTCTCTGTGCGTTCACTATGTCGCCAGCAGTACTAAAAACTCGCTCTGCTGGCACACTGGTGCCTGGAATGCACAGGTACCGTTTAGCAAGAGTTGAAAGCACAGGTAGCTCTTTCTCCTGAGATCTCCACCACTTCATGGCATTTTCAGTCAAAGGCAATGCATCTTTTGCTCGGTACCTTATCACCTCTGCTCTGGCTGTCTCGCTTGTGGATTTTCTTTCTCTTTGGGTGAAGGAATCGCCAAACGGAGGTGACTCATTTGGAGCAACAATATAAGAAATGTATTTCAAAATATAGTCGTGTTTCTCATTAATACAAAACAACAACAATCTTTTGTTGGTATCACATCAAATACACCTGTGGTCTCTTTATTGAATCCTGACAGCTTTGTGCTTGAGCTTCCCTCGTCTTCCTTCTGATTTCCCATTCCTTGCATCTATTGATGTAAGAATGTGTGAACTGTTCAAATTTCTGCTCTGTAAGACTGCACACAGAAATTTAGAGGAAGATAAAGAACAGATGAGATTTGAGAGAGGACAAATGAAAGGGGAGAACAGAAAAGAGCAGAGGAAAGAGGAGGGGAGGAGGGAGGAAAGAGGAGAGAAGAGTTACCTGGTGTGACAATTCTGCCTCAAAAACCAGTTTTGCGTAGACCTGTTCTCTGTCCTCTTTTCCCAGGTAGGGCAGTTCTTTAAAACGCGGGTCCAACGCTGATGCTGTTTAAAGAACAAGAATATTGCATTCATTGCATTATTAAATTAAGTTGACCTGACATTGCAAGTGATGACCACCTCCTCATACACAAAATAATCAGAGGATTAAACTTTAGTATGTTTAAAAGAAATTTGGCACAGTGATGATGTAAAGCCACCATGAACTAAGAATTTTATTGCAGATATCTTGTTTACTTTTCCATATGAAAAAAACTCAACTCAAATTCAAACTTGAAAACACAAAGGTGTGGCATTTTACAAATTCATAGTCTAATAACCTAAAATATTAACCAAGTTGATTTTAATTAAGATTCCAAATTAATTACCTATGTTGAGAGCATCTTGGGTGCCTCTGTAGCGTGTGGAGAGGTCATTGGTCATCACCCTCTTAATCTCTGCAACCAGGGTTGAGTCATCTTCGCATGGCTGTAGGTGTTTTAGCAGTTTTGCTTGAAGAGGAGCAATTACAGAAAGAGTTGGCTGGTCTTCTTCACACATGACAGTGGTTGCCATTTTGACAGGACCCATCAGCTGAACAATATCATCCATGTTGGCAATATCACTCTCACTCAGCGTGTACTCTGTGACCCCCTTTCGTAGATCTTTGGACATCAGAGTTGCCATTATAGCTAGCTGTTGTTCTGAAAACCGTTCAAGCATTTCGAATGAACTGTTCCATCTGGTGATTATGTCTTGGATCAGTTTATGTTTTGGTAAATCCATCAGTGTTTGTTTTTCCTGTAGGACGTGAGATGCAATCGGGCTGCGGTGAAAATATCCAAAAAAATTTCGCACTTTCCCCAACAACCTGGAAGCACGGTCCACCCCCAAACCCTTTTGCGAGGCAAGGTTGAGTGTATGTGCGAAGCACGTAATGTGTGGACTGAACTGGGCTTCTGCACTGGCCACAATCATGTTCCTGGCGTTATCTGTGACGACGGCAGGATTCTTGTCGGAGATTTTCCACTCCATGCAGGCTTCACGCAGTAACGCACCAATATTTTTACCAGTATGGGCTTCATTTAAAACTCTGGTTTGCAGAACAAAGGTCTTCATTTTCCACTCCATATCAATGTGATGAGAGGTAATTGTCACATACCCTTGATTTGAGCATGACGTCCAGCTATCCGTCGTTATCGCTACTCGTTCAGCTTGAGAAAGCGACAGCTTCACATCATTCTTAGTACTTTAGTACAATGCAGGAATAACCTTTTCTGAGAAGTGTGGTCGGGTTGGTATCGTGTACCTTGGCTCCAATGTTTTAATCATTTCACGGAACCCCGGATTATCAACCACTCTGTAAGTGTAACCATATAAATTCTGACGTGCTTAAATCCAATGCGTTATTTCTTAGTATCTATAAAATCGATTTATTACCTTTTAAATCGATGTTAGATCGATATATGTCGCCCGGAAGGCCAACTTGCTGAGCACAGATCGATGTAGTTGGATCATAGGAATATAAATCGATGTAGTTGATGAATCGTTACACCCCTAGTCGAGACGAAAGCTGTAGTTGAATTAGAAATTTGGGCTCAGAAAAACCGAACGAAGGGCAAGAAGTGACCGCTTCTTGAAGGCAGAGAAATCTGAGGAGAAGATGGCGCGCGCGCGTTTATCATGCTACGACGTAAGAGCATCGGGGCGGAGCCAGCTTTGCACGAGCGCCATCAGCCAATGAATTGGCGTGATTCTATAGGGCTTCAGGCAATCGGCACATCCAGAGAATATCCCACTGCGCTATCCGCAGCGTTGAGTGAACCTATGAAAGAGAATGCAATTTATTCCTGTGATCAAAGCTGAATTGTCAGCATCATTACTCCAGTCTTCAGTGTCACATGATCCATCAGAAATCATTCTAATATGATGATTTGATGCTCAATACATTTTTCTGATTATTATCTAATATGTTGAAAACAGTTATGCTGCTTCATGTTTTTGTGTACACTACAATTCAAATGTTAGGGGACAGTAAGATTTTGGAAGACATTAATAGCAAGAATGGATTAAATTGATCAAAAGTGACAGTAAAGACTTTTATAATGTTATAAGATTTAACTTTCAAACTTTTCTTTGAACTTTATATTGATCAAAGAATCCTGAAAAGGGCATCATGGTTTACACAAAAATCTTAAGCAGCTCAACTGTTTTCAACACTGATAATAATCATAAATGGTTCTTGAGCATCAAATCAGCATATTAGAATGATTTCTGAAGGATCATGTGACACTGAAGACTGGAGTAATGATGCTGAAAATTCAGCTTTGATCACAGGAATAAATTACATTTTAAAATACATTAAAATAGAAAACAGCTATTTTACATTTTAATGATATTCACAATATTACTGTTTTTACTGTATTTTTGAAAAACTGCATTAAAAGCCGTAGATTAGCAACATTAATAAAGTACTCCTCTGTTTTAGCTACCAATATTGTGAATATCATTAAAATGTAAAATAGCTGTTTTCTATTTTAATGTATTTTAAAATGTAATTTATTCCTGTGATCAAAGCTGAATTTTCAGCATCATTACTCCAGTCTTCAGTGTCACATGATCCTTCAGAAATCATTCTAATATGCTGATTTGATGCTCAAGAAACATTTATGATTATTTACGAGCTGCACTGCATTTACGAGCTGTGCAGCATTTACGAGCTGCACTGTCACCTCATCGTCCTTCTTAAGAAGGACGATGAGGTGACAGTGCAGCTCGGGATAAGGAAGAGGAGGAGGAGGAATACGTAAGTTAGACAATTTTCTTATTCCTTTCTAACAAAAAATTATAAACCTGACTACAATAGTATGGTACATTTTTTATTTTCCAGCTTCCAGTTTACAAAGATCCAAAGTGAATATATAGAGAGAGACCATCCTCCTCTCCTTGCCTCAGAAGACCCTGCCCTCCGCTGGTGGGGTAAGAAAGAAACTCTTCCTCTTCTCCCACAGCTCTCCATCATCTCCTTCTGCCTCCTCAACACTGTCTGAAAAAGCGGTTTCCACAGCTGGGATGCAGTCATCATGCTCATTTTCTTGAACAAAAAACTCTTTATGTATATTTTGGTGGGCGAAATAATACAGGAGAAATGCTAGAAATCTATATTGTTCCTTTTACATATCTTTACTCTTTATGAACAATATTTTTATTTTATTTGTTAGCTTCAGAGAAGAATCTTTGGTAATTGTCGCAATGTTCAGATTTAGCTATTTAGCTAGTGAAGCAATGAAGCACATCACCACCAGACATTTGTAGCAGGTGCCTCATAGGACACTAGAGGAAACAATTGAACCTATTTCTGCAAATAAAATTAATAATAAAGAAAATGCTGAATCTTTTCATTTCTTTTTTTTAAGGTCTTTATTGTTTTTCCACCAAATTATAGAGAGTAGTATCAATAAGAATATCAAACACTTTTTTTCAGTAAAAAGAATAAAACATTTTAATAGTTGGTTACATTATTCATTGATTATGTTTTTTGATTAATTAATTGATGTTACATTTCTGTACTCACCATTTGTAACATGGTTAAAAAATCGTTAATGTTCAAAATGTATTGGCTTAGTTTGTACAAAGAAACACTGAATAAATGCTGATTAATAAATTAATGCAGTGTGGTTTTGGGCCATTTTCTATTTAGAATTTAATAGGGGTTTGTATTGGTTTCCATTACATATATGTATTGATCCCTAAATGTCTTAACAGAAAACAATACACAATTCCCTATTAGAATTTATAAGGTTTTAGTCAAGTCAAGTCAAGTCAAGTCATCTTCATTTATATAGCGCTTTTAACAATGTAGATTGTTTCAAAGCAGCTTTACAGAGATAAACGCATAATTTAAGGTAACAGAGATTGTTTTGGCTTTATAGCGGTTCTTTAATAAAGTTATTTTCCAGCTAAAGTTAGTTTTGATTGATTCGCTTCCGTCGCAACGATCATTTGTTATTAAATTTGGGGCCGCTAAGACGACACCATTCTCTCTACACAGACTTTAAACGCGAACCTGTGAGAAACGCAGATGGCGGTCACATGTGCATTAAGAATTGGTTCTATAGTTATGTGCGTTTGAATATATGTGCGCAGGTTTGGAATTCCCTACAAACCAAGCCTAAACAAAGTACTGGTGTTTCCTTATAATTTTTGATACAGAATTTAATTTTATTTTATTTTATCAATTTGGGGTAGGTACGCGAATTGAGTTTCCCGACAACGCTTTATCTGTAGAGTGGTAAAGGGATCCTCCATAGGGAGAGACTAGTTGGCACATCAGCACTGCGTTGGATCGGGTCCAGGCGAAGGTCCTTCATCAGATCTGGATACGGCCTGGATCCGGCTGGCTGCGGGAAAACCTCGGGATAAACAAAGACACTAAAATTAGCGTAGATGCCATTCTTCTTATGATGTAACGAGTACATCAGGATTTATGGAAAGTGTTCCCGGTTCCAGCTGACCTAATCTATGCAGCCTAACATTGAATTATAGAAGTCTATAATGTATTATGTGAATGCTAGGTCAAAGAGATGTGTCTTTAATCTAGCTTTGAACTGACAGAGTGTGCCTGCTTCCTGGACAATGGTAGGAAGACTGTTCCAAAGTTTTGGTGCTAAATAGGAGAAAGATCTACCGCCAGCAGTCGATTTTGATATTCTAGGTATTATCAACTGGCCGGAATTTTGAGATCGCGATAGACGTGAAGGACTATAATGCGTTAAAACCCTTTAAGGTACTACTCAACCGTTTGGTAGACCACACTTTAAGTCACTATATTTAATTGAAAAATGCATCAAGCTTAACTCAACCTGAATGAGCCATCTCTATCGTTTGGTGTAGTTGTGCAATGCTAAAAAAATCCACTAGATGGCACTGTGTCTGTGAGCAGCATGCCTTTTCAGTGTTCCTTCAAACAGCACGTGACACAGCGAAAATGTACTCATCCTTTGATGACGCATATCGGCGGGACTTTTAAAGGTAAAACTATTTTGTTGACATATTATTGTTTCAGAGGAGTTGTTAAACAGAATTATGTAACTTAATTAAACAAAAATAAGTCTTATAAGGGTCAAATAATTTTTTCAAAACATGCTCTACCAAACGGTTGAGTTGTCATTTTATGGTAGAGAAGCTAGCTAATGTTGGTAAAATTAGCTAATGTTGGTAAAATTAGCTAATGTTGGTAAAATGAGCTATTTACAATGAACAAAAGGGTTAGTGTTGTTAAAATGATTAATTTAATATTATTCAATTACATATTTGATGAAAAATATTTGATCAATATAATTTTTTCACCATTTCTGGGAGAGCGGGCACAAAGTAACACTTTTTGACTTTCTCAGTTTGTGTAAATCTACTTATGGTTCAGAGTATTTATTTTTTCCCACATTAATTTCCCACATGTCTAGTACAATTATGTGGTTTTGTTTTATTAATACAGTATATACTTTTTCTTGATATACCCCGAAAGAATGAAATGTGAAATGTGACAACATGCCCCATAGGTGGGGTACATTGTAACATGTGAGGGGCACATTGTAACATGACCATAAAACAGCTTAAAATGTTATCTGATCTAATAAAAAAAAATATACAAGACAGACTAAAATATTTTCTAAATAAAATACAATTATTAACTTTTTCATATAAAATAATGGCATTTATTACGGAGCCGCCCTAGTCCCACTTTGTCAAAAAAACACATAACTATCTTGTGGCCTCAAAATAGTATCTCGTGGCCTCAAGATAGTATCTCGTGGCCTCAAGATAGTAACTCGTGGCCTCAAGATAGTAACTCGTGGCCTCAGGATACTATCTCGTGGCCTCAGGATACTAACTCGTGGCCTCAGGATACTATCTCGTGGCCTCAAGATAGTAACTCGTGGCCTCAAGATAGTATCTCGTGGCCTCAAGATAGTATCTCGTGGCCTCAGGATAGTATCTCGTGGCCTCAGGATAGTATCTCGTGGCCTCAGGATAGTATCTCGTGGCCTCAGGATAGTAACTCGTGGCCTCAGGATACTAACTCGTGGCCTCAGGATACTATGTCGTGGCCTCAGGATACTATCTCGTGGCCTCAGGATACTATCTCGTGGCCTCAGGATAGTATCTCGTGGCCTCAGGATAGTATCTCGTGGCCTCAGGATACTAACTCGTGGCCTCAGGATACTAACTCGTGGCCTCAGGATACTATCTCGTGGCCTCAGGATACTAACTCGTGGCCTCAGGATACTAACTCGTGGCCTCAGGATACTAACTCGTGGCCTCAGGATACTATCTCGTGGCCTCAGGATACTAACTCGTGGCCTCAGGATACTAACTCGTGGCCTCAGGATACTATCTCGTGGCCTCAAGATAGTATCTCGTGGCCTCAGGATAGTATCTTGTGGCCTCAGGATAGTATCTCGTGGCCTCAGGATACTAACTCGTGGCCTCAGGATACTAACTCGTGGCCTCAGGATACTAACTCGTGGCCTCAGGATACTATCTCGTGGCCTCAGGATACTAACTCGTGGCCTCAGGATACTAACTCGTGGCCTCAGGATACTATCTCGTGGCCTCAGGATAGTATCTCGAGGCCTCAGGATAGTATCTCGTGGCCTCAGGATACTAACTCGTGGCCTCAGGATAGTATCTCGTGGCCTCAGGATACTAACTCGTGGCCTCAGGATAGTATCTCGTGGCCTCAGGATACTAACTCGTGGCCTCAGGATAGTATCTCGTGGCCTCAGGATACTAACTCGTGGCCTCAGGATAGTATCTCGTGGCCTCAGGATACTAACTCGTGGCCTCAGGATACTATCTCGTGGCCTCAGGATACTAACTCGTGGCCTCAGGATACTAACTCGTGGCCTCAGGATACTAACTCGTGGCCTCAGGATACTAACTCGTGGCCTCAGGATACTATTTCGTGGCCTCAAGATAGTAACTCGTGGCCTCAAGATAGTATCTCGTGGCCTCAAGATAGTATCTCGTGGCCTCAGGATACTATTTCGTGGCCTCAAGATAGTAACTCGTGGCCTCAAGGTAGTATCTCGTGGCCTCAAGATAGTATCTCGTGGCCTCAGGATAGTAACTCGTGGCCTCAGGATAGTAACTTGTGGCCTCAAGATAGTAACTCGTGGCCTCAGGATACTATCTCGTGGCCTCAAGATAGTAACTCGTGGCCTCAAGATAGTATCTCGTGGCCTCAAGATAGTATCTCGTGGCCTCAGGATAGTAACTCGTGGCCTCAGGATAGTAACTTGTGGCCTCAAGATAGTAACTCGTGGCCTCAGGATACTATCTCGTGGCCTCAAGATAGTAACTCGTGGCCTCAAGATAGCATCTCGTGGCCTCAAGATAGTATCTCGTGGCCTCAGGATAGTAACTCGTGGCCTCAGGATAGTAACTCGTGGCCTCAAGATAGTAACTCGTGGCCTCAAGATAGTATCTCGTGGCCTCAAGATAGTATCTCGTGGCCTCAGGATAGTAACTCGTGGCCTCAGGATAGTAACTCGTGGCCTCAAGATAGTAACTCGTGGCCTCAAGATAGTATCTCGTGGCCTCAGGATAGTAACTCGTGGCCTCAGGATACTATCTCGTGGCCTCAAGATAGTAACTCGTGGCCTCAAGATAGTAACTCGTGGCCTCAAGATAGTATCTCGTGGCCTCAAGATAGTATCTCGTGGCCTCAAGATAGTAACTCGTGGCCTCAGGATACTATCTCGTGGCCTCAGGATACTATCTCGTGGCCTCAGGATAGTAACTCGTGGCCTCAAGATAATAACTCGTGGCCTCAAGGTAGTAACTCGTGGCCTCAAGATAGTAACTCGTGGCCTCAAGATAGTATCTCGTGGCCTCAGGATACTATCTCGTGGCCTCAAGATAGTAACTCGTGGCCACAAGATAGTAACTCGTGGCCTTAAGATACTATCTCGTGGCCTCAAGATACTATCTTTTTTTGACAAAGTGGGACTAGGGGGGCTCTGTACTAATCAAATCTTGGGTGAAGTTTTACACACACACACACACACGCACACACACACACACACGCACACGCACACACACACGCACACACGCACACGCACACACACACACACACACACACACACACACACACACACACACACACACACACACACACTTGATATGTTTGGAGCCATCAATAGCAGCCATCAGATTTTTTATTGGTCAAGAAATTGCACTTAATATGACTTGTTCTGAATTTTGTTCTTTTATTATGAACAGACATCTCAACCGTTTGGTAGAGGACTGTATCTAAAATACTGTAGGGTCTAATTTAAAAAAAAAAAATTGATTGTTGTTATTGTTATCATAATTGAATAAAAAATGCAAAGAAATAATTTTTCCTTTGCTTTTTTCATGGTGCGTACCTTAAAGGGTTAGCTCGCTCAAGTACTGCGGAGCTAAACCATTTAGTGCTTTGTAAGTAATCAGCAATATTTTAAAATTGATGCGATGTTTAATAGGCAGCCAATGCAGTTTTGACAGAACCGGGCTAATATGGTCATACTTCCTGGTTCTGGTAAGAACTCGAGCTGCTGCGTTTTGAACTAGCTGTAGTTTGTTTATTAAGCGTGCAGGACAACCACCCAGTAGAGCATTACAATAATCTAGCCTTGAGGTCATGAGGTCATGCGTATGAACTAATTGTTCCGCATTTGTCAATGAGAGCATATGGCGTAATTTAGATATATTTTTAAGATGGAAAAATGCGGTTTTACAGATACTAGACACGTGACTTTCAAATGAAAGATTGGTATCAAAGAGCACACCCAGGTTACTAACCGACGAGGAAGACTCGACAGAGCAGCCATCAAGTGACAGTATTCTAGGTTATTACGTGAGGAAGTTTTTTGTCCAATAATTAGAATCTCTGTTTTTTCAGAATTAAGTAGTAGGAAATTACGAGTCATTCAATTTTTTATATAAGCTATGCATTCCGTTAATTTTGTGAATTGGTAAGTTTCGTTAGGTTTTGAAGAAGGTTTTGAAGGTTTTTACAGCAGAGAATGAAATGTTTGAGTTTATCTGTCTGGTGTTTATAAGTAGCACATACAGTATTTTACTACGTGTAAAATATACACAAACTTGCCTTTATTAAATTGTTTGTGGTACCTACAGTTAAAAATGTAAATGTAAAATATTTGATGATAATATTGATCGAGCACTTGATGTAAGTAAGTAAAAATATATGCACAGAATTGAGAAAATAGTAATTATGGAGATAAATTGTAGCCTATCTCAGGGCAAACATGTGAATGTTCACGGTGCATTTTATGCAAACAACTCTATTTACAGTAGGCCTAGGCATAATTGTCATTGCGTATGTGTATGCAGCATGAGTCAAATACAATCTTCTGCTCATGAACAGTTGTATTTCATTCATTAATCTGACTATGCATCCATGCTTTTAATTGCCATTGGCTCGTGTGATAGTAATATGCATCTTAGTAGTATTTTAAGTGATAATTGATTCTATAAACAACTATAAAAGATAATTTTCGGCTTTCTCTGGCTCCCTGCACCGGGTGTAATGCGAAACCGGAAGTGTCTACACGCACACTTGCAGATCCGAAATCCAAAATGGCGGCCACGTGCAACTAGTCCATGCAGATTGTTTCAAAGCAGCTTTACATTTTGCGTGGCAGGAGGAGCTACCGCTCAACCTGCCACTCGACCCATCACCGCTAGAGGCAGCTGCCACTCGACCATCACCGTTATTTGTGCCTGCCACTCGACCAGCCACAGATATATGCTCCTGCCTCGTGATCCCTGTAGCCAGCGGGAGCCAGAACGGTACGCACAATAGGTCAATATTCACCATTAACCATTAACCAAATGCTTTTCACCTGCCTTACCAGACACTCTTATTTAGCCTACCTATTTGCCACATTACCTTATATTTTATTCCGCTGTTTTAATCCGGAGCGTGAGTCTTGTGACAATAGCGTCGCACCTGCCACAAGATCTCTCACTACATCTACCGGACACTCCGATTGATGCACGAGAACACACAGACAGTGCAATCCTGCTCTTATTTACTTTTTTGTCATCTTATCTTATATTTTATTCGCTTGTTTTGCCCGTAATTGAGCGCGTCTTGTGGCTCTTACTAAGCGTTGCGCCAGCCACTAGCATCGCACCTGCCTCAAGATCTCACTACATCTACCAGACACTCCGATTGATGCACAAGAGCACACAGACAGTGCAATCCTGCTCTTATTTACCTATTTGACATCTTATCTTATCTTATATGTTATTTGCTTGTTTTGCCCGTAATTGAGCTCTCATGGCTCTTACTAAGCGTTGCGGCAGCCACTAACGTCGCACCTGCCACAAAATCTCTCACTGTTTTACTGCCTGATACTCCGATTGACATGAACAAAAAGGGCGAATAAGATGGCAAATAAGAGCAGTATTTGACTGTCTGTTTGCACATGTGCATCAATCAGAGTGTCTGGTAGATTTAAACAGTGAGAGATCTTGAGGCAGGCGCGGTGCTAAGTTGTGGCTGACGCGACGCTTAGGTGACGTGACGCACGCTCCATTATGGACAAAAAGAGGGAATAAAATATAAGATAAGATGACAAATAGATAAATAAGAACATGATTGCACTGTCTGTTTGCACATGTGCATCAATTGGAGTGTCTGGTACATGTAAACAGTGAGAGATCTTGAGGCAGGAGCGACGCTAGGTTGTGGTTGGCGCGACGCTTAGTAGGTGTCACTCGCGCTCCAGATTAAAACGACGGAAAAAATATAAAGTAAGGTGGCAAATGGGTAGGCTAAATAAAAGTAGAAGTAAACGCGGGATGCATGTCTAACTGTCTATTTGATCGCATCAGTCGGAGTGCCTGGTAGCTAGCTGTAAGGCAGGTGAAAAGCGTTTAGTTAATGGTGAATATTGACCTATTGCGCGTACCGTTCTTACCCGCTAGCTATAGGGGATATGTGCTGCATTTTGTTTAAAAAACACCTTATATATTGTGTAAGGTCCCGAGGCAGGTGCATATAACGGTGACGGGTCGAGTGGCAGCTGCCCCTAGCGGTGACGGGTTGAGTGACAGGTTGAGTGGCAGCTCCCCCTGCCACGCAGAGATTTTACCCCCTCTCAAAATAATACAAAAACTTACTCTGGAGTAAACCGTGATGTCATCGTCCAGCTCAGTTCAGTTCTTGTATAATAGTGTCAATGCAGGCAGATCAATATTATTGTTGAATATTAAATTAATTATTAAATTTAATGTCCCCAACTAAGTAAGCCAAGACAATGGCAACAATGGCACAAAACTTTATGGGGATAGGAGCACAAAGCAAACTGGCAATGGCACATACCACATTTTGAGGAACACGTACACACATGTGCTACAACATGAGGAAGCAAGCTGCGTTTACACTTGGCATTAACATGCGACCTGTATCCGGATGTTGTCCACATACACATTGAAAAGACAAGTATAAACGCGCTTCTGATCGGAATGTTATCCGATCAGCGTGTCCAGGTTAGGAGGCATTGTGATCGGATCTCAGTGTAATGTAAACCCAATCCAGCCATCGTGTCTGCATTCACAGGTGGACGTCACACAAAACCCCGCCTACTGTCATTATTGCCCCTCCTCTCTCCGGAACTGAGAGCTGTGTGGTTTTGTGATACAGTCGAAAGCGAAGTACATCTATGCTACATCGCAAATATACTGAACTGTTTGCCTTCGCAGTTCGCACCCGAAAGTTGAAAAACCATTCATTTTCTGTAAAGAACGTGCATTTTCCCACCACAGCTGGCAACGTTCTCGGACCCATACGTTTCTCTGTACCGTTTCCATTACGGCATCTATCCACATTATTAGTAGCCTACTTGCAGCCTCTTCATCATCCTCATTTTGCGAGATTTGTAAAATGTCCCTCGACTGAAAACTGTTTTTAAAAGAAAACCCACCACTTCAGGTCGACTTTGCACCGGAGCCATCCTTTTTTTTTTATTTCTTTTTTTTTGTGCGAGATCCGATCTGTTATCCAGATACAGAAGCCACTTGAGTGGACAGGTGTAAATGCACCGTGTACTGATTGGCTTATGATCGGATCACGGTGATCACGTTAATGCCAGAGTCATTCTACGAAACGGGTGCCATTTGGGTCCGAAACGTTTGATGAGATGCATAAGGCACAAACTATGTCCCAAAATGTGTTTACAAATTTTAAAGTTATTCATTCATGTGTTCTTGTTAACATGATATATGATAAAAATAATTTTTTTAAAGAATAACATACTATTTTAATAATTTTTCATTAGTTCATAGCCAATTTCACATCTCCGTGTTGACCAACATGACATTTGCATCTAAAATATCACCAAATAAGTTATGTATTTTTTTAAAACATTTATTATTTTCAGGATTATATGCGTGTCCCTTTTCACATAAGATATATTTTATTCAAAATAATATTTATCTTTTGTAAAAACTTTGTTATTTGTGTGCGTCCCTCAGTTTGACTTACCACCCCGTCACAATAACTTGTTTTATCTATAAATAATGTACTGTTGCTTTAAATGGCATCACAAAGCAGAAGTGACATAATTGGAGCCTTGTAGCCGCCAAGAACAAAAGCAGGCAAGTACTGACATTCCTATACATTCTTTATTTGTTGATTTTTCATGTTAGGCAGGTTCCATCAAGCTTAAATCAGCCACCCCGTCATGCAAAATAGAGAGGGAAAACTGATTTTTATTTTACATTATTAATGCAAAAATATATATATTTCAGATAGAATGCATGTATGCTAGGTGAGGAACTTGACCACATGGGAGATCTGCGGCCATTTTGGGCTGAAATTTACCACCCCTTCACATGTTTTATTGTGACGGGGTGGTTCTGCTTCCCATTTGAATGCGAGGATGTGTGATATCAAGGATTCTAATATCCTTGGCTAATCTTTTTTTTTTTTTTTCTGTTAACTTAAACCTATTTTGTTCATTCACTCACTCACTATATCACTCACACATTTATTACTCACTATCTCTTTCACTCACCATGTCACTCACTCACTCAATCAATCAGTCACTGATCAGTCACTTACTCATCTCTTTTACTCACTATCTCACTCACTCACTATCTCTTTCACTCACTCAATCACTGTCACTCACTATCTTTTTCACTCACTATCTCACCCACTCACTCACTCAATAACTATCTCTTTCACTCACTATCTCTTTCACTCACTCACGCACTCACTATCTGTGCTTAATGAAGAATGTTACATTTTATAACATTTGCAGATAGATCTGTCTCCATCATGGCTCCATTAAGCGCTGCTGAGAGACAATGGCGATGCCGTGCACGTTGGGATGCTGATACTGAGAGGAAGCAAAAATATCTAGAGAGTGAGCGTGTCATGAATGCGAGAGAGAAGGCAATTGCAGGTAAAAGTATGTTTATTAAGATAAACAGAGATGTCATATCCACACAAACACGACACACTGGGGCGGGAGAATGACGCAGGGACTTCCACGGGCAAACTGGGCTGGTGATGGGTGATGGATGATGGATGAAGGAACGAAGATCACAGGAGACAGCCAAAATGGGACAGGAACAAACATCGGTAACACCACAACGCTCTGACAACAGATGACACCAGTCACAGAGAATATATAGGTGAGTAAATTGGCATCAGCTGGCGCTGATGATCAGTGATGATCGGAGGACACACCCACAATGATGCACACAACACAACAATCACATGAGACAAGAAAAAGGCAGTGAACTCATGAACCGTGACAGAGCGTCAGAGATGGAGACGGGATGTAGAGCAAGGAAAAAAGAAGATTAGTAGGTGAGCAAGGGAAGCGTCAGCTGCGTAAAAAGAGGAGGAAGCAGAACAAGAAGAGAAAAGAGAAAGCAGAGGCTAGGAAGCACAGTCTGGACACCTTTCCTTTGAGTCCAGATCTCATGCTGACAAATACAGAAAAAGATATAAGCGCTTAAATAAGAATGACTCCCCTCGTTCAAAAATAAATTAATTAACTAAGAAGGGCAGAGTAAGCTCCAAAATCAGAAAAACACTACTCTATCATGAAGCCTTGATTGAAGACATAAAGAATAAGTACTGTAAAGCAAGAAAAAAGAAAGAAAAACAGGCTACAAGGTTTTGCTGAAAATGACCCTGGATTTTCAAAGAAATTGTTGTCGTCTCTAGTGAAGAAGGTTTTGACTTTGGACTTGAAAGCAGCAGTGAACCTGTTTGTGGGATTTCTGTTGGTGGAACAGAGGTCTTCACTCTGAACGCAGTGCTGAACAACAGTTGGATAACGACTGGACGAAAACAAACAATTACCAAGAACAAGGTGAAGAAGCAGAAAAGGTTTCTGGCTGACACAATGAAAAATCTTTCACAAAACATTTCTTACTGAAAACACAAACAACATATCATGCTCCCTTTTCTGTAAGCTTCGCCCATTTGGGGTTGTACATCTCACTCTCTCTGACCGGAACACGTGTCTGTGCAAGATCCATGAAAATCTCAGATTTGTCATTGAGAAGTTGCATAATTTGAGGCTCATAGATACTTCAGATCTCAAGAGTTTGACTAAAATGATAACCTGTGACACCTCCAGGAAAATGTGCATGTATGATGAGTGCGAGGAATGAAAAGACAAGATTGTTCAGCTCTCCAGATTTGATGGCTCAGCAAAGGTTGCATTCACAGCAGAGAAAGCAAGGGAAGATGCGAGGGAGGGACCAACCACTGTCAAGATCACAGTGAAGAAAACAATGGAGGACACACAAGACAATCTTGTGGAGTTATTCCACACTCTTCTCCATAAATTCAAAAGACACACATTCAACATAAATCAACAGTACTCCTACTGCAGAGAGTTGAAGAACAACCTGTCAAAAGAGGAGGCAGTGATCCACATTGACTTCTCTGAAAACTACACATGCAAATACAGCTCAGAGATCCAAGCTGTCCACTTTGGCTCCTCGCACCAACAAGCTACTCGCACCAACAAGCTACTCTGCACACTGGTGTTTTCTACATACTTTGGGTCTTGAGGTGCAAGTGAGAAGAGGTATGCTCATAGATTTTTCTTCCTAAAAAAAACAACAACAACTTACAATGTAGACTGTTTCAGAACCACTTTGTTTTATTTTCACATTTTCAACATTTTGTTTATGAGTCATTCAGATAAATCTCCAGAACCACTGAACTGTGTGTGTGTGTTTACATAAAACATTAATTTCAGAATAATTTTCCTCATTCAGATAAATCTCCAGAACCACTGAACTGTGTGTGTGTGTGTGTGTGTGTGTGTGTGTATGCTTACATAAAACATTAATTTCAGAATAATTTTCCTCATTCAGATAAATCTCCAGAACCACTGAACCGTGTGTGTGTGTGTGTGTGTGTGTGCTTACATAAAACATTAATTTCAGAATAATTTTCCTTTGTTCTAAGGAGTATTCAACAGTTTTACAAATTACAACTTTTTACATGCTGCTTTGAACAGGTTGATCTAGACATGCGATTGTGTGTGTGTGTGTGTGAGTGAGAGAGAGAGAGAGAGAGAGAGAGAGAGAGAGAGAATTTTTTCTATAGTTACTGATTTTTGCTCGTTTTCTCCCTTTTCCCCCAGTGTGTATGTGCACTGGTGTCTGATCACCCTCACTGGAAGTGCTAGGTGGTGTGGAAGCCCTGCAAAATGTCTCCACCTCTTTTTGTCTTTTCACCATCATCCTGTGTCTTTTCTGTCTTTTCCTCCATGCTTTTCTGACATGTCTTTGCTCCCTGTCAGATAATTCACTGATACTCTTCAACTTTCCTTCTTCCCTTCATTTCTTTCTCTTTCTTTCCTTAAAGGGGTCATATAATGCCATTTTTGTACAAGCTAATATGATTCTTTAGGGTCTAAATTAAAAGTTTGTAATATACTTTAATTAAAAATTATCATTAGTATTGTAAGAAAACACTAATTTTACCTGGTCAAAAACAGCTCTGTTTTCAGCACGCCGTTTCAGTGCATGTGTCTTTAAATGATAATGAGCTTTGCTCACCCCGCCCCTCTGTTCTGTGCGGACACCGTTTCTAACACAATAACCACGCTTTGATCATTATAAACGTGGGATTATGAATTATATTGAGATCGTCGTCGTACATCGAAAACATGATGTAATGTACCCAGAGTGGAAACCTTAGACGCATTCATTGTGAAGCATGCAGCAAGGTTTGCAAATTTCGCAAAGATTAATGTAAATACTAATATAAAGGTTAATAAAACATTACACTCACATCTTCTGGAGGTTCAGCAGGAACACGTTGGTACCGATCCGTTTTTTCTCGTTTGTAAAGCTGTCTGGTGTGAAATGATTCACGCAAACAGGAAAGTGCAGACTATCGTGGGGAATCCCCGTGAGGGAATCCCTGCGTCAATCCTTTGGGCATATCACTTCAAAAACAAAACTCAGCCACTGCATGTTCAACCGCTCGGATTTAGGAACATCCAAATGACTGCTGTGTTCCTTATTACATCTAAGAACTGAACACCACAATCGCTTAGACGCCATTCTGCTCCAGCATATCAACAATGGCGGACTACTATGACGAAGGCTGTCACAGCTCGCTCAGGGCGGGTCTTGTGTTGAAACACGGCTGTCAATCACAATCGCGGGAGGGGCGTTGGATATTATGACGTCACAATATCGAACTGCTTGATTTCAGAGAGGGTCAAACATATAAGGAGATTAAAACAAAACCACTGGATGGATTTTTATCATGATAGGATGGTTGTGTACAGGCACTGCCAACACACACTTCAGTACTATCAACTTGTAAAAGTGCATGTACCATTATATGACCCCTTTAAGTATTCCTCGTACTTCACTGGGTCTTCCCTCAACCTTTGTTTGTATTCTCTCTGTCTCTCTGTTGTAGTTTTTCTATTTTTTTTAGGCATGTTGGTGTTTTATGTCATTCTCCATGTCAAGTTAATCATAGAAATTAACATTACTGACAACAACCTTACACCTAAGCTAGTATCATGGACTGCAACCTTAAGTAATTGTAACCTCATCACATTACAGAATTTTAACAGAATCTTGCATACTAAAACACTACTAAAACTAAAATGTAGTTTATTCCTCCAAATAAAGGATTATGTGTTTCCTTTTGTCACTACCAAAACAATAATATCACAACCGAAACTTCAAGACATGTTTTGGTTGTGACTGTTTTGGTAGTGACAATTTTAGATACTTTTGAGCCTAGCTCGAAGATGCTAATCAGCACATGGTTAGCAATCACTGGTCAGAACAGTTGAACACATATAACAACTAAATTTTATGGAATAACATCCAAAAAAGTTTTCTCAATAGCAGAAAAAACGAGTTTGGTAGTGACATTCCTTAAAGTTACACACAGATTTTTAGACTTTAGAACACATTTACCTCAAAATGATGGGATCAATCTACTCACCATAGCACATGAGAGAGAGGGACACAGTAATATTTCCTGATCAAAAATGTAGGGGTGTGGTTAAAATCAGTCTCAGCCAATGGACTACAACATTCACTGTTTTGGTAGTGACATGAAAATGCAGGACACGTTTTTTTTAGATAAAGTTTCATGATTTAAAAATAAAATATAAAATAAATATTTTTTTTAACTTCATTTAAAAAAAAAAAAAAAAAAAAAATATATATATATATATATATATATATATATATATATCAGTGATGCGCGGGTTGATCCGAAATGAGCGGGTGCCTGCGGTCACCCGCGGTTACCCGCGGTTACGAGTCATCCAAAAATATTTTTAATGATATTCGGGTCGCGGTCGGTCGGGTCGTTTGAAATAAAGATGCCAATTAAACCTTTGTAATTGATATAGTTCTAGACACAATTTTCTATGAATACGTTTTAAATTTAATTTACACTTTATTGGCTGAATAACTGGCGCGAAGATGACGCACGAGCTCAGTCTGCAGGTAGAGATGGAGGCGGCAAGAGAAAAGGTGAAGACTGGGGAGTGGAAGCTCCGCAAATACACAAATAGAAAGAGCAAAGTGTGGGAGACATTTGCCGAAATAATGAAAGATGATGACCAAAGTGCTGGCTTTGTCATGTGTAGGTTACTTCTTGCGATGCTATTTACACATTTGATAACCACAAAACTGGCACGACCAACCAGGCACGGCGCCAGGATTCCAGTTTTGGATAAGCCAGACCAATTGTGGGTGGGCCTTAAATTAAAAACGTTAAATAAAAACTAGATTAAAAAGTTCGTCGAGGCTTGAGAAAGCCGGACCAGAAAGTTTGAAGAAGTTTGAAGTTTAAATTAGTTTAAAGTTTAAAGTAGTTTGAAGTTTAAAATAGTTTGAAGTTTAAAGTAGTTTAAAGTTTAAATTAGTTTAAAGTTTAAAGTAGTTTGAAGTTTAATTTAGTTTAAAGTTTAAAGAAGTTTGAAGTTTAATTTAGTTTAAAGTTTAAAGTAGTTTGAAGTTTAATTTAGTTTAAAGTTTAAAGTAGTTTGAAGTTTAATTTAGTTTAAATTAATTAGGGTGTTCTGGGTGGTTGATATGGTGTTGCTAGGCGGTTGCTAAGGTATTCTGGGTGGTTGCTAGGCGGTTGCTAGGGTGTTCTGGGTGGTTGCTAGGGTGTTGCTAGGCGGTTGCTAGGGTATTCTGGGTGGTTGCTAGGTGGTTGCTAGGGTGTTCTGGGTGGTTGCTATGGTGTTGCTAGGCGGTTGCTAGGGTATTCTGGGTGGTTGCTAGGCGGTTGCTAGGGAGTTCTGGGTGGTTGCTATGCTGTTGCTAGGCGGTTGCTAGGGTATTCTGGGTGGTTGCTAGGCGGTTGCTAGGGTGTTCTGGGTGGTTGCTAGGGTGTTTTGGGTGGTTGCTATGCTGTTGCTAGGGTGTTCTGGGTGGTTGCTATGGTGTTGCTAAGCGGTTGCTAGGATGTTCTGGGTGGTTGCTATGATGTTGCTAGGCGGTTGCTAGGGTGTTTTGGTGGTCGCTTTGGTGTTGCTAGGCGGTTGCTAGGGTGTTCTGGGTGGTTGCTATGATGTTGCTAGGCGGTTGCTATGGTATTCTGGGTGGTTGCTAGGGTGTTGCTAGGCGGTTGCTAGGGTATTCTAGGTGGTTGCTAGGATGTTTTGGTGGTTGCTAGGGTGTTGCTAGGCGGTTGCTAGGTTGTTCTGGGTGGTTGCTATGCTGTTGCTAGGCGGTTGCTAGGGTGTTTTGGTGGTTACTATGGTGTTGCTAGGCGGTTGCTAGGGTGTTCTGGGTGGTTGCTATGATGTTGCTAGGTGGTTGCTAGGGTGTTTTGGTGGTTGCTATGGTGTTGCTAGGGTATTCTGGGTGGTTGCTAGGGTGTTGCTAGGCGGTTGCTAGGGTGTTCTGGGCGGTTGCTATGGTGTTACTAGGTGATTGGTAGTTGTCACAGATGGTTACTATGGAGTTTTTATAGTTCTTAGCATGATCTTGGCATGATTTAGCACTCAACTAATCGCTATTAGCATGTAGCTATTCACTGCTAGCATGTGTAGCATGTTGGAAGTGCTGTTTACTAGCATGAGTCAAAAGAGCCAAACCTCATCTCTATACGATGTTCTGATACAGAGATATAGGTCTTGCAAAACGGTTGCTAGGGTACTCAAGTTTGGTTGCTATGGAGTTGCTTGGGAGCTGGAAGCTTTAAACTTAAGAAGTTTAAAGTGGTTTGAAGTTTAAAGTAGTTTACGAGTTTTTGAGTTTTGAGTTTATAGGTTTAAATGAGTTTAGAGTGTGTGTGTGTGTGTGTGTGTGTGTGTGTGTGTGTGTGTGTGTGTGTGTGTGTGTGTGTGTGTGTGTGTGTGTTCACACACACACACACACACACACTCAGAGTTTATGAGTTTAGAGTTTATAAGTGTATAAATGGATGAGTTTATAAGTGTACAAGTTTTTGAGTTTAGTTTATAAGTTTAAATGAATTTAGAGTTTATAAGTTTAAATGAGTTTAGAGTTTATAAGTTTAAATGAGTTTAGAGTTTATAAGTTTAAATGAGTTTGAGTTCAGAGTTTATTAATTTATGGGTTTAAGAGTTCATAAGTCTATGAATTCATGAGTTTATAAGTTAATTAGTTTATAAGTGTATGAGTTTAGAGTTCATTAGTTTAAATGAGTCTCATTGGCTAATATAGTATATAGAACGGCAGTTTGGTTTAGTCTTCAAGGTATTTAGATTTGAATTTTCGTCGGTTGGTGAGTTTGAATCTGGATTTGAATTTTTTAGAACTCCCCAATGTAAGTCAATGGGAGTTTTTCCGAGTTTTGATCGTCATTTTTAGGAAAACCGTAAGTCCGATCAGTCTAAAAAGATATAGCAACTAACTTCAGATCAGTTTGAGTGTCTGAGCCGAGTTTGGAGTATGTAGAGTTAAAGCTCTAGGACGAGTTTGAGTCAACAGTTTTTAACAGAAGAATAATAATAATAACTAGATTAAAAAGTTCGTCGAGACAAACTTTAAGTTGGCTTGAGAAAGCCGGACCAGAAAGTTTGAAGAAGTTTGAAGTTTAAATTAGTTTAAAGTTTAAAGTAGTTTGAAGTTTAAAATAGTTTGAAGTTTAAAGTAGTTTAAAGTTTAAATTAGTTTAAAGTTTAAAGTAGTTTGAAGTTTAATTTAGTTTAAAGTTTAAAGTAGTTTGAAGTTTAATTTAGTTTAAAGTAGTTTGAAGTTTAATTTAGTTTAAAGTTTAAAGTAGTTTGAAGTTTAATTTAGTTTAAATTAATTAGGGTGTTCTGGGTGGTTGATATGGTGTTGCTAGGCGGTTGCTAGGGTATTCTGGGTGGTTGCTAGGCGGTTGCTAGGGTGTTCTGGGTGGTTGCTATGGTGTTGCTAGGCGGTTGCTAAGGTATTCTGGGTGGTTGCTAGGCGGTTGCTAGGGTGTTCTGGGTGGTTGCTAGGGTGTTGCTAGGCGGTTGCTAGGGTATTCTGGGTGGTTGCTAGGCGGTTGCTAGGGAGTTCTGGGTGGTTGCTATGCTGTTGCTAGGCGGTTGCTAGGGTATTCTGGGTGGTTGCTAGGCGGTTGCTAGGGAGTTCTGGGTGGTTGCTATGCTGTTGCTAGGCGGTTGCTAGGGTATTCTGGGTGGTTGCTAGGCGGTTGCTAGGGTGTTTTGGGTGGTTACTATGCTGTTGCTAGGGTGTTCTGGGTGGTTGCTATGGTGTTGCTAAGCGGTTGCTAGGGTGTTCTGGGTGGTTGCTATGATGTTGCTAGGCGGTTGCTAGGGTGTTTTGGTGGTCGCTATGGTGTTGCTAGGCGGTTGCTAGGGTGTTCTGGGTGGTTGCTATGATGTTGCTAGGCGGTTGCTAGGGTATTCTGGGTGGTTGCTAGGGTGTTGCTAGGCGGTTGCTAGGGTATTCTAGGTGGTTGCTAGGATGTTGCTAGGGTGTTTTGGTGGTTGCTAGGGTGTTGCTAGGCGGTTGCTAGGTTGTTCTGTGTGGTTGCTATGCTGTTGCTAGGCGGTTGCTAGGGTGTTTTGGTGGTTGCTATGGTGTTGCTAGGCGGTTGCTAGGGTGTTCTGGGTGGTTGCTATGATGTTGCTAGGTTGTTGCTAGGGTGTTTTGGTGGTTGCTATGGTGTTGCTAGGGTATTCTGGGTGGTTGCTAGGGTGTTGCTAGGCGGTTGCTAGGGTGTTCTGGGCGGTTGCTATGGTGTTACTAGGTGATTGGTAGTTGTCACAGATGGTTACTATGGAGTTTTTATAGTTCTTAGCATGATCTTGGCATGATTTAGCACTCAACTAATCGCTATTAGCATGTAGCTATTCACTGCTAGCATGTGTAGCATGTTGGAAGTGCTGTTTGCTAGCATGAGTCAAAAGAGCCAAACCTCATCTCTATACGATGTTCTGATACAGAGATATAGGTCTTGCAAAACGGTTGCTAGGGTACTCAAGTTTGGTTGCTATGGAGTTGCTTGGGAGCTGGAAGCTTTAAACTTAAGAAGTTTAAAGTGGTTTGAAGTTTAAAGTAGTTTACGAGTTTTTGAGTTTTGAGTTTATAGGTTTAAATGAGTTTAGAGTGTGTGTGTGTGTGTGTGTGTGTGTGTGTGTGTGTTCACACACACACACACACACACACACACTCAGAGTTTATGAGTTTAGAGTTTATAAGTGTATAAATGGATGAGTTTATAAGTGTACAAGTTTTTGAGTTTAGTTTATAAGTTTAAATGAATTTAGAGTTTATAAGTTTAAATGAGTTTAGAGTTTATAAGTTTAAATGAGTTTATGAGTTCAGAGTTTATTAATTTATGGGTTTAAGAGTTCATAAGTCTATGAATTCATGAGTTTATAAGTTAATTAGTTTATAAGTGTATGAGTTTAGAGTTCATTAGTTTAAATGAGTCTCAATGGCTCATATAGTATATAGAACGGCAGTTTGGTTTAGTCTTCAAGGTGTTTAGATTTAAATTTTCGTCGGTTGGTGAGTTTGAATCTGGATTTGAATTTTTTAGAACTCCCCAATGTAAGTCAATGGGAGTTTTTCCGAGTTTTGATAGTCATTTTTAGGAAAACCGTAAGTCCGATCAGTCTAAAAAGATATAGCAACTAACTTCAGATCAGTTTGAGTGTCTGAGCCGAGTTTGGAGTATGTAGAGTTAAAGCTCTAGGACGAGTTTGAGTCAACAGTTTTTAACAGAAGAATAATAATAATAATAAGTTTAAGTACAATATCAGTAAGTTGGCTCTCTCAAGCCAACTTAACTAGATGCAAAAGTTCGTCGAGACAAACTTTAAGTTGGCTTGAGAAAGTTTGGACCAGAACGCTTTTTGCTAGGCGGTTGCTAGGGTCTTTTGGGTGGTTGCTATGCTGTTTCTAGGCGGTTGCTAGGGTATTCTGGGTGGTTGCTAGGCGGTTGCTAGGGTGTTTTGGGTGGTTGCTAGGCGGTTGCTAGGGTGTTCTGGGTGGTTGCTATGGTGTTGCTAGGTGGTTGCTAGGGTGTTTTGGGTGGTTGCTAGGCGGTTGCTAGGGTGTTCTGGGTGGTTGCTATGGTGTTGCTAGGCGGTTGCTAGGGTGTTTTGGGCGGTTGCTAGGCGGTTGCTAGGGTGTTCTGGGTGGTTGCTATGGTGTTGCTAGGCGGTTGCTAGGGTGTTCTGGGTGGTTGCTATGGTGTTGCTAGGCGGTTGCTAGGGTGTTCTGGGTGGTTGCTAGGCGGTTGCTAGGGTGTTCTGGGTGGTTGCTATGGTGTTGATAGGCGGTTGCTAAGGTATTTTGGGTGGTTGCTAGGATGTTGCTAGGCGGTTGCTAGGGTGTTCTGGGTGGTTGCTATGGTGTTGCTAGGCGGTTGCTAGGGTATTCTGGGTGGTTGCTAGGCGGTTGCTAGGGTGTTCTGGGTGGTTGCTATGGTGTTGCTAGGGTATTCTGGGTGGTTGCTAGGCGGTTGCTAGGCGGTTGCTAGGGTGTTCTGGGTGGTTGCTATGGTATTTTGGGTGGTTGCTAGGGTGTTCTGCATGGTTGCTAGGGTGTTCTGGGTGGTTGCTAGGCGGTTGCTAGGGTGTTTTAGTGGTTGCTATGGTGTTGCTAGGCGGTTGCTAGGGTGTTCTGGGTGGTTGCTAGGGTGTTGCTAGGCGGTTGCTAGGGTATTCTGGGTGGTTGCTAGGCGGTTGCTAGGGTGTTCTGGGTGGTTGCTATGCTGTTGCTAGATGGTTGCTAGGGTATTCTGGGTGGTTGCTATGGTGTTGCTAGGGTGTTTTGGGTGGTTGCTAGGCGGTTGTTAGGGTGTTCTGGGTGGTTGCTATGGTGTTGCTAGGCGGTTGCTAAGGTATTCTGGGTGGTTGCTAGGCAGTTGCTAGGGTGTTCTGAGTGGTTGCTATGCTGTTGCTAAGGTGTTCTGGGTGGTTGCTAGGCGGTTGCTAGGGTGTTCTGGGTGGTTGCTATGGTGTTTCTAGGCGGTTGCTAGGGTATTCTGGGTGGTTGCTAGGCGGTTGCTAGGGTGTTCTGGGTGGTTGCTATGGTGTTGCTAGGCGGTTGCTAGGGTGTTCTGGGTGGTTGCTATGATGTTGCTAGGCGGTTGCTAAGGTATTCTGGGCGGTTGCTAGGCAGTTGCTAGGGTGTTCTGGGCGGTTGCTATGGTGTTGCTAGGTGGTTGGTAGTTGTCACAGATGGTTACTATGGAGTTTTTATAGAGTCCTTAGCATGATCTTGGTATGATTTAGCACTTAACTAATTGATATTAGCATGTAGCTATTCACTGCTAGCATGTGTAGCATGTTGGAAGTGCTGTTTGCTAGCATGAGTCAAAAGAGCCAAACCTCATCTCTATACGATGTTCTGATACTGAGATATAGGTCTTGCAAAACGGTTGCTAGGGTACTCAAGTTTGGTTGCTATGGAGTTGCTTGGGAGCTTGAAGCTTTAAACTTAAGAAGTTTAAAGTGGTTTGAAGTTTAAAGTAGTTTACGAGTTTTGAGTTTACAAGTTTAAATGAGTTTAGAGTTTAAGTTTAAATGAGTTTAGTGTGTGTGTGTGTGTGTGTGTGTGTTCACACACACACACACACACACACACACTCAGAGCTTATGAGTTTAGAGTTTATAAGTGTATAAATTGATGAGTTTATAAGTGTTAGAGTTTTTGAATTTAGAGTTTATAAGTTTTAAATGAGTTTAGAGTTTATAAGTTTTAATGAGTTTAGAGTTTATAAGTTTAAATGAGTTTAAGAGTTCAGAGTTTATTAATTTATGAGTTAAAGAGTTAATAAGTCTATGAATTCATGAGTTTATAAGTTAATTAGTTTATAAGTGTATGAGTTTAGAGTTTATTAGTTTAAATTAGTCTCATTGGCTAATATAGTATATAGAACGGCAGTTTGGTTTAGTCTTCAAGGTGTTTAGATTTGAATTTTCGTCGGTTGGTGAGTTTGAATGTAAATTTGAATTTTTTAGAACTCCCCAATGTAAGTCAATGGGAGTTTTTCCGAGTTTTGATCGGCATTTTCAGGAAAACCGTAAGTCCGATCAGTCTGAAAAGATATAGCAACTAACTTCAGATCAGTTTGAGTGTCTGAGCCGAGTTTGGAGTATGTAGTGTTAAAGCTCTAGGACGAGTTTGAGTCAACAGTTTTTAACAGAAGAATAATAATAATAATAATAAGTTTAAATAGGATTTCAGTAAGTTGGCTCTCTCAAGCCAACTTAACTAGATGCTAAAGTTCGTCGAGACAAACTTTAAGTTGGCTTGAGAAAGTTTGGACCAGAAAGTTTTTTGCTAGGCGGTTGCTAGGGTGTTCTGGGTGGTTGCTATGATGTTGCTAGGCGGTTGCTAAGGTATTTTGGGTGGTTGCTAGGCGGTTGCTAGGGTGTTCTGGGTGGTTGCTATGCTGTTGCTAGGTGGTTGCTAGGGTATTTGGGTTGGTTGCTAGGGTGTTCTGGGTGGTTGCTAGGCAGTTGCTAGGGTGTTTTGGGTATTCTGGGTGGTTGCTAGGGTGTTCTGGGTGGTTGTTATGGTGTTGCTAGGCGGTTGCTAGGGTATTCTGGGTGGTTGCTAGGCGGTTGCTAGGGTGTTTTGGGTGGTTGCTAGGCGGTTGCTAGGGTGTTCTGGGTGGTTGCTATGGTGTTGCTAGGCGGTTGCTAGGGTATTCTGGGTGGTTGCTAGGGTGTTCTGGGTGGTTGCTAGGGTGTTGCTAGGGTGTTGCTAGGCGGTTGCTAGGGTGTTGCTAGGCAGTTGCTAAGGTATTTTGGGTGGTTGCTAGGGTGTTGCTAGGGTGTTCTGGGTGGTTGCTAGGGTGATGCTAGGTGGTTGCTAGGGTGTTCTGGGTGGTTGCTAGGGTGTTGCTAGGTGGTTGCTAGGGTGTTCTGGGTGGTTGCTAGGCGGTTGCTAGGGTGTTTTGGGTGGTTGCTAGGCAGTTGCTATGGTGTTGCTAGGTGGTTGCTAGAGTATTCTAGGTGGTTGCTAGGCGGTTGCTATGGTGTTCTGGGTGGTTGCTATGGTGTTGCTAGGCAGTTGCTAAGGTATTCTGGGTGGTTGCTAGGGTGTTGCTAGGGTGTTCTGGGTGGTTGCTATGATGTTGCTAGGCGGTTGCTAGGGTGTTCTGGGTGGTTGCTAGGGTGTTGCTAGGCGGTTGCTAGGGTATTCTAGGTGGTTGCTAGGATGTTGCTAGGGTGTTTTGGTGGTTGCTAGGGTGTTGCTAGGCGGTTGCTAGGTTGTTCTGGGTGGTTGCTAGGCGGTTGCTAGGGTGTTCTGGGTGGTTGCTAGGGTGTTGCTAGGCGGTTGCTAGGGAGTTCTGGGTGGTTGCTATGCTGTTGCTAGGCGGTTGCTAGGGTATTGTGGGTGGTTGCTAGGCGGTTGCTAGGGTGCTTTGGGTGGTTGCTATGCTGTTGCTAGGGTGTTCTGGGTGGTTGCTATGGTGTTGCTAAGCGGTTGCTAGGGTGTTCTGGGTGGTTGCTATGATGTTGCTAGGCGGTTGCTAGGGTATTCTGGGTGGTTGCTAGGGTGTTGCTAGGCGGTTGCTAGGGTATTCTAGGTGGTTGCTAGGATGTTGCTAGGGTGTTTTGGTGGTTGCTAGGGTGTTGCTAGGCGGTTGCTAGGTTGTTCTGGGTGGTTGCTAGGCGGTTGCTAGGGTGTTCTGGGTGGTTGCTAGGGTGTTGCTAGGCGGTTGCTAGGGTATTCTGGGTGGTTGCTAGGCGGTTGCTAGGGTGTTCTGGGTGGTTGCTATGGTGTTGCTAGGCGGTTGCTAGGGTATTCTGGGTGGTTGCTAGGCGGTTGCTAGGGAGTTCTGGGTGGTTGCTATGCTGTTGCTAGGCGGTTGCTAGGGTATTCTGGGTGGTTGCTAGGGTGTTGCTAGGCGGTTGCTAGGGTATTCTAGGTGGTTGCTAGGATGTTGCTAGGGTGTTTTGGTGGTTGCTAGGGTGTTGCTAGGCGGTTGCTAGGTTGTTCTGGGTGGTTGCTATGGTGTTGCTAGGCGGTTGCTAGGGTGTTCTGGGTGGTTGCTATGATGTTGCTAGGTGGTTGCTAGGGTGTTTTGGTGGTTGCTATGCTGTTGCTAGGGTATTCTGGGTGGTTGCTAGGGTGTTTTGGTGGTTGCTATGCTGTTGCTAGGGTATTCTGGGTGGTTGCTAGGGTGTTGCTAGGCGGTTGCTAGGGTGTTCTGGGCGGTTGCTATGGTGTTACTAGGTGATTGGTAGTTGTCACAGATGGTTACTATGGAGTTTTATAGTTCTTAGCATGATCTTGGCATGATTTAGCACTCAACTAATCGCTATTAGCATGTAGCTATTCACTGCTAGCATGTGTAGCATGTTGGAAGTGCTGTTTGCTAGCATGAGTCAAAAGAGCCAAACCTCATCTCTATACGATGTTCTGATACAGAGATATAGGTCTTGCAAAACGGTTGCTAGGGTACTCAAGTTTGGTTGCTATGGAGTTGCTTGGGAGCTGGAAGCTTTAAACTTAAGAAGTTTAAAGTGGTTTGAAGTTTAAAGTAGTTTACGAGTTTTTGAGTTTTGAGTTTATAGGTTTAAATTAGTTTAGAGTGTGTGTGTGTGTGTGTGTGTGTGTTCACACACACACACACACACACACACACACACACACACACACACACACACACACACACACACTCAGAGTTTATGAGTTTAGAGTTTATAAGTGTATAAATGGATGAGTTTATAAGTGTACAAGTTTTTGAGTTTAGTTTATAAGTTTAAATGAGTTTAGAGTTTATAAATTTAAATGAGTTTAAGAGTTCAGAGTTTATTAATTTATGAGTTTTAGAGTTCATAAGTCTATGAATTCATGAGTTTATAAGTTAATTACTTTATAAGTGTATGAGTTTAGAGTGCATTAGTTTAAATGAGTCTCAATGGCTCATATAGTATATAGAACGGCAGTTTGGTTTAGTCTTCAAGGTATTTTGATTTGAATTTTCGTCGGTTGGTCAGTTTGAATCTAAATTTGAATTTTTTAGAACTCCCTAATGTAAGTCAATGGGAGTTTTTCCGAGTTTTGATCGTCATTTTTAGGAAAACCGTAAGTCCGATCAGTCTGAAAAGATATAGCAACTAACTTCAGATCAGTTTGAGTGTCTGAGCCGAGTTTGGAGTATGTAGAGTTAAAGCTCTAGGAGGAGTTTGAGTCAACAGTTTTTTTACAGAAGAATAATAATAATATTAATAATAATAATAATAATAATAAGTTTAAATAGGATTTCAATATGTTGGCTCTCTCAAGCCAACTTAATAATAAGTTTAAATAGGATTTCAGTAAGTTGGCTCTCTCAAGCCAACTTAACTAGATGCGAAAGTTCGTCGAGACAAACTTTAAGTTGGCTTGAGAAAGTTTGGACCAGAAAGTTTTTTGCTAGGCGGTTGCTACGGTATTCTGAGTGGTTGCTAGGCGGTTGCTAGGATATTTCTGGTGGTTGCTAGGGTCTTTTGGGTGGTTGCTAGGCGGTTGCTAGGGTGTTCTGGGTGGTTACTAGGGTGTTCTGGGTGGTTGCTAGGCGGTTGCTAGGATATTTTGGGTGGTTGCTAGGGTCTTTTGGGTGGTTGATAGGCGGTTGCTATGGTATTTTAGGTGGTTGCTAGGGTATTTTAGGTGGTTGCTAGGGTATTCTGGGTGGTTGCTAGGCGGTTGCTAGGGTATTTTGGGTGGTTGCTAGGGTCTTTTGGGTAGTTGCTAGGCGGTTGCTAGGGTATTTTGGGTGGTTGCTAGGGTGTTCTGGGTGGTTGCTAGGCGGTTGCTAGGGTGTTCTGGGTGGTTACTAGGGTGTTCTGGGTGGTTGCTAGGCGGTTGCTAGGATATTTCTGGTGGTTGCTAGGGTCTTTTGGGTGGTTGCTAGGCGGTTGCTAGGGTATTTTGGGTGGTTGCTAGGGTGTTCTGGGTGGTTGCTGGGTGGTTGCTAGGCGGTTGCTAGGGTGTTCTGGGTGGTTACTAGGGTGTTCTGGGTGGTTGCTAGGCGGTTGCTAGGATATTTCTGGTGGTTGCTAGGGTCTTTTGGGTGGTTGCTAGGCGGTTGCTAGGGTATTTTGGGTGGTTGCTAGGGTGTTCTGGGTGGTTGCTAGGCGGTTGCTAGGGTGTTCTTGGTGGTTACTAGGGTGTTCTGGGTGGTTGCTAGGCGGTTGCTTGGATATTTTGGGTGGTTGCTAGGGTCTTTTGGGTGGTTGATAGGCGGTTGCTAGGGTATTTTAGGTGGTTGCTAGGGTATTTTAGGTGGTTGCTAGGGTGTTCTGGGTGGTTGCTAGGCGGTTGCTAGGTTATTTTGGGTGGTTGCTAGTGTCTTTTGGGTAGTTGCTAGGCGGTTTCTAAGATATTTTCGGTGGTTGCTAGGGTCTTTTGGGTGGTTGCTAGGCGGTTGCTAGGGTATTTTGGGTAGTTGTTAGGGTGTTCTGGGTGGTTGCTAGGCGGTTGCTAGGGTGTTCTGGGTGGTTACTAGGGTGTTCTGGGTGGTTGCTAGGCGGTTTCTAGGATATTTTGGGTGGTTGCTAGGGTCTTTTGGGTGGTTGCTAGGCGGTTGCTAGGGTATTTTGGGTGGTTGCTAGGGTGTTCTGGGTGGTTGCTATGGTGTTCTAAGGTATTTTGGGTGGTTGATAGGGTGTTCTGAGTGGTTGCTATGGTGTTGCTAGGGTGTTCTAAGGTATTTTGGGTGGTTGCTAGGGTGTTCTGGGTGGTTGTTAGGCAGTTGCTAGGGTGTTCTGAGTGGTTGCTATGGTGTTGCTAGGCGGTTGCTAAGGTATTCTGGGTGGTTGCTAGGCGGTTGCTAGGGTATTCTGGGTGGTTGCTATGGTGTTGCTAGGCGGTTGCTAGGGTGTTTTGGGTGGTTGCTAGGCGGTTGCTAGGGTATTCTGGGTGGTTGCTATGGTGTTGCTAGGCGGTTGCTAAGGTATTCTGGGTGGTTGCTAGGCGGTTGCTAGGGTGTTCTGGGTGGTTGCTATGGTGTTACTAGGTGGTTGCTAGGGTATTCTGGGCGGTTGCTAGGCGGTTGCTAGGGTGTTCTGGGTGGTTGCTAGGCGGTTGCTAGGGTGTTCTGGGTGGTTGCTATGGTGTTGCTAGGTGGTTGCTAGGGTATTCTGGGTGGTTGCTAGGCGGTTGCTAGGGTGTTCTGGGTGGTTGCTATGGTGTTGCTAGGCGGTTGCTAAGGTATTCAGGGCAGTTGATATGGTGTTACTAGGTGGTTGGTAGTTGTCACAGATGGTTACTATGGAGTTTTTATAGAGTTCTTAGCATGATCTTGGCATGATTTAGCACTTAACTAATCACTATTAGCATGTAGCTATTCACTGCTAGCATGTGTAGCATGTTGGAAGTGCTGTTTGCTAGCATGAGTCAAAAGAGCCAAACCTCATCTCTATACGATGTTCTGATGCAGAGATATAGGTCTTGCAAAACGGTTGCTAGGGTACTCAAGTTTGGTTGCTATGGAGTTGCTTGGGAGCTGGGAGCTTTAAACGTAAGAAGTTTAAAGTGGTTTGAAGTTTAAAGTAGTTTACAGTAGTTTGAAGTTCATGACAGATAGATAGATAAATAAGTATAAATACACACACACACGCGCGCACACACACACACACTAACTCGCTCACACACTCACTCAGACACACACGCACACTCAAGAGTTTATGAGTTTAGAGTTTATAAGTGTATCAATTGATGAGTTTATAAGTGTATGAGTTTTTGAGTTTATAAATTTAAATGAGTTTAGAGTTTATAAGTTTAAATGAGTTTAAGAGTTCAGAGTTTATTAATTTATGAGTTTAAGAGTTCATAAGTCTATGAATTCATGAGTTTATAAGTTAATTAGTTTATAAGTGTATGAGTTTAGAGTTCATTAGTTTAAATGAGTCTCATTGGCTGATATAGTATATAGAACGGCAGTTTGGTTTAGTCTTCAAGGTATTTTGATTTGAATTTTCGTCGGTTGGTGAGTTTGAATCTAAATTTGAATTTTTTAGAACTCCCCAATGCAAGTCAATGGGAGTTTTTCCGAGTTTTGATAGTCATTTTTAGGAAAACCGTAAGTCCGATCAGTCTGAAAAGATATAGCAACGCGAGTCAGATCAGTTTGAGTGTCTGAGCCGAGTTTGGAGTATGTAGAGTTAAAGCTCTAGGAGGAGTTTCATATAGAAATTTTAGTCTCGGAATAATAATAATAATAATAATAATAATAAGATGCAAAAGTTCGTCGAGACAAACTTTAAGTTGGCTTGAGAAAGTTTGGACCAGAAAGTTTTTTGCTAGGTGGTTGAAGGGTGTTCTGGGTGGTTGCTAGGCGGTTGCTAGGGTGTTCTGGGTGGTTGCTATGGTGTTGCTAGGCGGTTGCTAGGGTATTCTGGGTGGTTGCTATGCTGTTGCTAGGCGGTTGCTAGGGTGTTTTGGGTGGTTGCTAGGCGGTTGCTAGGGTGTTCTAGGTGGTTGCTATGGTGTTGCTAGGTGGTTGCTAGGGTATTCTGGGTGGTTGCTAGGGTGTTCTGGGTGGTTGCTATGATGTTGCTAGGCGGTTGCTAGGGTGTTTTGGGTGCTTGCTAGGCGGTTGCTAGGGTGTTCTGGGTGGTTGCTATGTTGTTGCTAGGTGGTTGCTAGGGTATTCAGGGTGGTTGCTAGGCAGTTGCTAGGGTGTTCTGGGTGGTTGCTATGATGTTGCTAGGCGGTTGCTAGGGCGTTGCTAGGCGGTTGCTAGGGCGTTGCTAGGCAGTTGCTAGGGTGTTCTGGGTGGTTGCTATGGTGTTGCTAGGCGGTTGCTAGGGTGTTTTGGGTGGTTGCTATGCTGTTGCTAGGCGGTTGCTAGGGTGTTTTGGGTGGTTGCTAGGCGGTTGCTAGGGTGTTCTGGGTGGTTGCTATGGTGTTGCTAGGTGGTTGCTAGGGTATTCTGGGTGGTTGCTAGGGTGTTCTGGGTGGTTGCTATGATGTTGCTAGGCGGTTGCTAGGGTGTTTTGGGTGCTTGCTAGGCGGTTGCTAGGGTGTTCTGGGTGGTTGCTATGTTGTTGCTAGGTGGTTGCTAGGGTATTCAGGGTGGTTGCTAGGCAGTTGCTAGGGTGTTCTGGGTGGTTGCTATGATGTTGCTAGGCGGTTGCTAGGGCGTTGCTAGGCGGTTGCTAGGGTGTTCTGGGTGGTTGCTATGGTGTTGCTAGGCGGTTGCTAGGGTGTTTTGGGTGGTTGCTATGCTGTTGCTAGGTGGTTGCTAGGGTATTCTGGGTGGTTGCTAGGCAGTTGCTAGGGTGTTCTGGGTGGTTGCTATGATGTTGCTAGGCGGTTGCTAGGGTTTTCTGGGTGGTTGCTAGGCGGTTGCTAGGGTGTTCTGGGTGGTTGCTATGGTGTTGCTAGGCGGTTGCTAGGGTGTTGTTAAGCGGTTGCTAGGGTGTTCTGGGTGGTTGCTATGGTGTTGCTAAGGTATTCTGGGTGGTTGCTAGGTGGTTGCTAGGGTATTCTGGGTGGTTGCTAGGCGGTTGCTAGGGTGTTCTGGGTGGTTACTATGGTGTTGCTAGGCGGTTGCTAGGGTATTCTGGGTTGTTGCTAGGCAGTTGCTAGGGTGTTCTGGGTGGTTGCTATGGTGTTGCTAGGTGGTTGCTAGGGTGTTCTGGGTGGTTGCTATGATGTTGCTAGGTGGTTGCTAGGGTGTTTTGGTGGTTGTTATGGTGTTACTAGGGTATTCTGAGTGGTTGCTAGGGTGTTGCTAGCTGGTTGCTAGGGTGTTCTGGGTGGTTGCTATGGTGTTGCTAGGTGGTTGGTAGTTGTCACAGATGGTTACTATGGAGTTTTTATAGAGTTCTTAGCATGATCTTGGTATGATTTAGCACTTAACTAATCGCTATTAGCATGTAGCTATTCACTGCTAGCATGTGTAGCATGTTGGAAGTGCTGTTTGCTATAGCATGAGTCAAAAGAGCCAAACCTCATCTCTATACGATGTTCTGATGCAGAGATATAGGTCTTGCAAAACGGTTGCTAGGGTACTCAAGTTTGGTTGCTATGGAGTTGCTTGGGAGCTGGGAGCTTTAAACTTAATAAGTTTAAAGTGGTTTGAAGTTTAAAGTAGTTTACGAGTTTTTGAGTTTTGAGTTTATAAGTTTAAATGAGTTTAGACTGTGTGTGTGTGTGTGTGTGTGTGTGTGTGTGTTCACACACACACACACACACACACACTCAGAGTTTATGAGTTTAGAGTTTATAAGTGTATAAATTGATGAGTTTATAAGTGTAAGAGTTTTTGAGTTTAGAGTTTATAAGTTTAAATGAGTTTAAGAGTTCAAAGTTTATTAATTTATGAGTTTAAGAGGTCATAAGTCTATGAATTCATGAGTTTATAAGTTAATTAGTTTATAAGTGTATGAGTTTAGAGTGCATTAGTTTAAATTAGTCTCAATGGCTCATATAGTATATAGAATGGCAGTTTGGTTTAGTCTTCAAGGTGTTTAGATTTAAATTTTTGTCGGTTTGAATTTTTTAGAACTCCCAATGTAAGTCAATGGGAGTTTTTGAATGAGTTTTTTCGAGTTTTGATCGTCATTTTTAGGAAAACCGTAAGTCCGATCAGTCTGAAAAGATATAGCACACCGAGTCAGATCAGTTTGAGTGTCTGTGCCGAGTTTGGAGTATGTGGAGTTAAAGCTCTAGGAGGAGTTTGAGTTGTAAATTTTTACGCTCAGAAGAATAATAATAATAATAATAATAATAATAACTAGATGCAAAAGTTCGTCGAGACAAACTTTAAGTTGGCTTGAGAAAGTTTGGACCAGAACGTTTTTTTGCTAGGCGGTTGCTAGGGTGTTCTGGGTGGTTGCTATGGTGTTGCTAGGCGGTTGCTAAGGTATTTTGGGTGGTTGCTAGGCGGTTGCTAGGGTGTTCTGGGTGGTTGCTATGGTGTTGCTAGGCGGTTGCTAGGGTGTTCTGGGTGGTTGCTAGGTGGTTGCTAGGGTGTTTTGAGTGGTTGCTAGGCGGTTGCTAGGGTATTCTGGTTGGTTGCTAGGGTGTTTTGGGTGGTTGCTAAGGTGTTCTGGGTGGTTGCTAGGCGGTTGCTAGGGTGTTCTGGGTGGTTGCTATGGTGTTGCTAGGCGGTTGCTAGGGTGTTCTGGGTGGTTGCTAGGCGGTTGCTAGGGTGTTCTGGGTGGTTGCTATGGTGTTGCTAGGCGGTTGCTAGGGTATTCTGGGTGGTTGCTAGGCGGTTGCTAAGGTATTTTGGGTGGTTGCTAGGCGGTTGCTAGGGTGTTCTGGGTGGTTGCTAGGGTGTTGCTAGGCGGTTGCTAGGGTGTTCTGGGTGGTTGCTAGGGTGTTGCTAGGCGGTTGCAAGGGTGTTCTGGGTGGTTGCTAGGTGGTTGCTAGGGTGTTTTGGGTGGTTGCTAGGCGGTTGCTAGGGTATTCTGGTTGGTTGCTAGGGTGTTTTGGGTGGTTGCTAGGGTGTTCTGGGTGGTTGCTAGGGTGTTGCTAGGTGGTTGCTAGGGTGTTCTGGGTGGTTGCTAGGCGGTTGCTAGGGTGTTGTGGGTGGTTGCTAGGCAGTTGCTAGGGTGTTCTGGGTGGTTGCTATGGTGTTGCTAGGTGGTTGCTAGAGTATTCTAGGTGGTTGCTAGGCGGTTGCTAGGGTGTTCTGGGTGGTTGCTATGGGGTTGCTAGGCAGTTGCTAAGGTATTCTGGGTGGTTGCTAGGTGGTTGCTAGGGTGTCCTGGGTGGTTGCTATGGTGTTGCTAAGGTATTCTGGGTGGTTGCTATGATGTTACTACGTGGTTGGTAGTTGTCACAGATGGTTACTATGGAGTCTTTATAGAGTTCTTAGCATGATCTTGGCATGATATAGCACTTAACTCATTACTATTAGCATGTAGCTATTCACTGCTAGCATGTGTAGCATGTTGGAAGTGCTGTTTGCTAGCATGAGTCAAAAGAGCCAAACCTCATCTCTATACGATGTTCTGATACAGAGATATAGGTCTTGCAAAACGGTTGCTAGGGTACTCAAGTTTGGTTGCTATGGAGTTGCTTGGGAGCTGGGAGCTTTAAACGTAAGAAGTTTAAAGTGGTTTGAAGTTTAAAGTAGTTTACAGTAGTTTGAAGTTCATGACAGATAGATAGATAAATAAGTTAGATACACACACACACACACACGCGCACACACGCACACACACACACACACACACACACACACACACACACACACTAACTCGCTCACACACTCACTCAGACACACACGCACACTCAAGAGTTTATGAGTTTAGAGTTTATAAGTGTATCAATTGATGAGTTTATAAGTGTATGAGTTTTTGAGTTTATAAATTTAAATGAGTTTAGAGTTTATAAGTTTAAATGAGTTTAAGAGTTCAGAGTTTATTAATTTATGAGTTTAAGAGTTCATAAGTCTATGAATTCATGAGTTTATAAGTTAATTAGTTTATAAGTGTATGAGTTTAGAGTTCATTAGTTTAAATGAGTCTCATTGGCTAATATAGTATATAGAACGGCAGTTTGGTTTAGTCTTCAAGGTATTTTGATTTGAATTTTCGTCGGTTGGTGAGTTTGAATCTAAATTTGAATTTTTTAGAACTCCCCAATGCAAGTCAATGGGAGTTTTTCCGAGTTTTGATCGTCATTTTTAGGAAAACCGTAAGTCCGATCAGTCTGAAAAGATATAGCAACTAACTTCAGATCAGTTTGAGTGTCTGAGCCGAGTTTGGAGTATGTAGAGTTAAAGCTCTAGGAGGAGTTTGAGTCAACAGTTTTTTTACAGAAGAATAATAATAATATTAATAATAATAATAACTAGATGCAAAAGTTCGTCGAGACAAACTTTAAGTTGGCTTGAGAAAGTTTGGACCAGAACGTTTTTTTTGCTAGGCGGTTGCTAGGGTGTTCTGGGTGGTTGCTATGGTGTTGCTAGGTGGTTGCTAAGGTATTTTGGGTGGTTGCTAGGCGGTTGCTAGGGTGTTCTGGGTGGTTGCTATGGTGTTGCTAGGCGGTTGCTAGGGTGTTCTGGGTGGTTGCTAGGTGGTTGCTAGGGTGTTTTGAGTGGTTGCTAGGCGGTTGCTAGGGTATTCTGGTTGGTTGCTAGGCTGTTTTGGGTGGTTGCTAAGGTGTTCTGGGTGGTTGCTATGGTGTTGCTAGGCGGTTGCTAGGGTGTTCTGGATGGTTGCTAGGCGGTTGCTAGGGTGTTCTGGGTGGTTGCTATGGTGTTGCTAGGCGGTTGCTAGGGTATTCTGGTTGGTTGCTAGGGTGTTTTGGGTGGTTGCTAGGCGGTTGCTAGGGTGTTCTGGGTGGTTGCTATGGTGTTGCTAGGCGGTTGCTAGGGTGTTCTGGGTAGTTGCTAGGCGGTTGCTAGGGTGTTCTGGGTGGTTGCTATGGTGTTGCTAGGCGGTTGCTAGGGTATTCTGGGTGGTTGCTAGGCGGTTGCTAAGGTATTTTGGGTGGTTGCTAGGCGGTTGCTAGGGTGTTCTGGGTGGTTGCTAGGGTGTTGCTAGGCGGTTGCAAGGGTGTTCTGGGTGGTTGCTAGGTGGTTGCTAGGGTGTTGCTAGGGTGTTTTGGGTGGTTGCTAGGCGGTTGCTAGGGTATTCTGGTTGGTTGCTAGGGTGTTTTGGGTGGTTGCTAGGGTGTTCTGGGTGGTTGCTATGGTGTTACTAGGTGGTTGCTAGGGTATTCTGGTTGGTTGCTAGGGTGTTCTGGGTGGTTGCTAGGCGGTTGCTAGGGTGTTCTGGGTGGTTGCTATGGTATTGCTAGGCGGTTGCTAGGGTGTTCTGGGTGGTTGCTAGGCAGTTGCTAGTGTGTTCTGGGTGGTTGCTATGGTGTTGCTAGGCGGTTGCTAGGGTATTCTGGGTGGTTGCTAGGCGGTTGCTAGGGTGTTCTGGGTGGTTGCTATGGTGTTGATAGGCGGTTGCTAGGGTATTCTGGGTGGTTGCTAGGCGGTTGCTAAGGTATTCAGGGCGGTTGATATGGTGTTACTAGGTGGTTGGTAGTTGTCACAGATGGTTACTCTGGAGTTTTTATAGAGTTCTTAGAATGATTTAACACTTAACTAATCGCTATTAGCATGTAGCTATTCACTGCTAGCATGTGTAGCATGTTGGAAGTGCTGTTTGCTAGCATGAGTCAAAAGAGCCAAACCTCATCTCTATATGATGTTCTGATACAGAGATATAAGTCTTGCAAAACGGTTGCTAGGGTACTCAAGTTTGGTTGCTATGGAGTTGCTTGGGAGCTGGAAGCTTTAAACTTAATAAGTTTAAAGTGGTTTGAAGTTTAAAGTAGTTTACGAGTTTTTGAGTTTATAAGTTTAAATGAGTTTAGAGTGTGTGTGTGTGTGTGTGTGTGTACACACACACACACACACACACACACACACACTCAGAGTTTATGAGTGTAGAGTTTATAAGTGTATAAATGGATGAGTTTATAAGTGTACAAGTTTTTGAGTTTAGTTTATAAGTTTAAATGAGTTTTGAGTTTATAAGTTTAAATGAGTTTAGAGTTTATAAATTTAAATGAGTTTAAGAGTTCAGAGTTTATTAATTTATGAGTTTTAGAGTTCATAAGTCTATGAATTCATGAGTTTATAAGTTAATTACTTTATAAGTGTATGAGTTTAGAGTGCATTAGTTTAAATGAGTCTCAATGGCTCATATAGTATATAGAACGGCAGTTTGGTTTAGTCTTCAAGGTATTTTGATTTGAATTTTCGTCGGTTGGTCAGTTTGAATCTAAATTTGAATTTTTTAGAACTCCCTAATGTAAGTCAATGGGAGTTTTTCCGAGTTTTGATCGTCATTTTTAGGAAAACCGTAAGTCCGATCAGTCTGAAAAGATATAGCAACTAACTTCAGATCAGTTTGAGTGTCTGAGCCGAGTTTGGAGTATGTAGAGTTAAAGCTCTAGGACGAGTTTGAGTCAACAGTTTTTAACAGAAGATTAATAATAATAACTAGATGCAAAAGTTCGTCGAGACAAACTTTAAGTTGGCTTGAGAAAGTTTGGACCAGAACGTTTTTTTGCTAGGCGGTTGCTAGGGTGTTCTGGGTGGTTGCTATGGTGTTGCTAGGCGGTTGCTAAGGTATTTTGGGTGGTTGCTAGGCGGTTGCTAGGGTGTTCTGGGTGGTTGCTATGGTGTTGCTAGGCGGTTGCTAGGGTGTTCTGGGTGGTTGCTAGGTGGTTGCTAAGGTGTTTTGAGTGGTTGCTAGGCGGTTGCTAGGGTATTCTGGTTGGTTGCTAGGGTGTTTTGGGTGGTTGCTAAGGTGTTCTGGGTGGTTGCTAGGCGGTTGCTAGGGTGTTCTGGGTGGTTGCTATGGTGTTGCTAGGCGGTTGCTAGGGTGTTCTGGGTGGTTGCTAGGCGGTTGCTAGGGTGTTCTGGGTGGTTGCTATGGTGTTGCTAGGCGGTTGCTAGGGTATTCTGGGTGGTTGCTAGGCGGTTGCTAAGGTATTTTGGGTGGTTGCTAGGCGGTTGCTAGGGTGTTCTGGGTGGTTGCTAGGGTGTTGCTAGGCGGTTGCTAGGGTGTTCTGGGTGGTTGCTAGGGTGTTGCTAGGCGGTTGCAAGGGTGTTCTGGGTGGTTGCTAGGTGGTTGCTAGGGTGTTTTGGGTGGTTGCTAGGCGGTTGCTAGGGTATTCTGGTTGGTTGCTAGGGTGTTTTGGGTGGTTGCTAGGGTGTTCTGGGTGGTTGCTAGGGTGTTGCTAGGTGGTTGCTAGGGTGTTCTGGGTGGTTGCTAGGCGGTTGCTAGGGTGTTGTGGGTGGTTGCTAGGCAGTTGCTAGGGTGTTCTGGGTGGTTGCTATGGTGTTGCTAGGTGGTTGCTAGAGTATTCTAGGTGGTTGCTAGGCGGTTGCTAGGGTGTTCTGGGTGGTTGCTATGGTGTTGCTAGGCAGTTGCTAAGGTATTCTGGGTGGTTGCTAGGCGGTTGCTAGGGTGTCCTGGGTGGTTGCTATGGTGTTGCTAAGGTATTCTGGGTGGTTGCTATGATGTTACTACGTGGTTGGTAGTTGTCACAGATGGTTACTATGGAGTCTTTATAGAGTTCTTAGCATGATCTTGGCATGATATAGCACTTAACTCATTACTATTAGCATGTAGCTATTCACTGCTAGCATGTGTAGCATGTTGGAAGTGCTGTTTGCTAGCATGAGTCAAAAGAGCCAAACCTCATCTCTATACGATGTTCTGATACAGAGATATAGGTCTTGCAAAACGGTTGCTAGGGTACT
The DNA here is from genome assembly GCF_949319135.1 of Squalius cephalus. Classification (NCBI taxonomy): domain Eukaryota; kingdom Metazoa; phylum Chordata; class Actinopteri; order Cypriniformes; family Leuciscidae; genus Squalius; species Squalius cephalus. The sequence continues at coordinate 12,718,848 of NC_137140.1, read as the reverse complement.
CAAGTTTGGTTGCTATGGAGTTGCTTGGGAGCTGGGAGCTTTAAACGTAAGAAGTTTAAAGTGGTTTGAAGTTTAAAGTAGTTTACAGTAGTTTGAAGTTCATGACAGATAGATAGATAAATAAGTTAGATACACACACACACACACGCGCACACACACACACACACACACACACACACACACACACACACACACTAACTCGCTCACACACTCACTCAGACACACACGCACACTCAAGAGTTTATGAGTTTAGAGTTTATAAGTGTATCAATTGATGAGTTTATAAGTGTATGAGTTTTTGAGTTTATAAATTTAAATGAGTTTAGAGTTTATAAGTTTAAATGAGTTTAAGAGTTCAGAGTTTATTAATTTATGAGTTTAAGAGTTCATAAGTCTATGAATTCATGAGTTTATAAGTTAATTAGTTTATAAGTGTATGAGTTTAGAGTTCATTAGTTTAAATGAGTCTCATTGGCTAATATAGTATATAGAACGGCAGTTTGGTTTAGTCTTCAAGGTATTTTGATTTGAATTTTCGTCGGTTGGTGAGTTTGAATCTAAATTTGAATTTTTTAGAACTCCCCAATGCAAGTCAATGGGAGTTTTTCCGAGTTTTGATCGTCATTTTTAGGAAAACCGTAAGTCCGTTCAGTCTGAAAAGATATAGCAACTAACTTCAGATCAGTTTGAGTGTCTGAGCCGAGTTTGGAGTATGTAGAGTTAAAGCTCTAGGAGGAGTTTGAGTCAACAGTTTTTTTACAGAAGAATAATAATAATATTAATAATAATAATAATAACTAGATGCAAAAGTTCGTCGAGACAAACTTTAAGTTGGCTTGAGAAAGTTTGGACCAGAACGTTTTTTTTGCTAGGCGGTTGCTAGGGTGTTCTGGGTGGTTGCTATGGTGTTGCTAGGTGGTTGCTAAGGTATTTTGGGTGGTTGCTAGGCGGTTGCTAGGGTGTTCTGGGTGGTTGCTATGGTGTTGCTAGGCGGTTGCTAGGGTGTTCTGGGTGGTTGCTAGGTGGTTGCTAGGGTGTTTTGAGTGGTTGCTAGGCGGTTGCTAGGGTATTCTGGTTGGTTGCTAGGGTGTTTTGGGTGGTTGCTAAGGTGTTCTGGGTGGTTGCTATGGTGTTGCTAGGCGGTTGCTAGGGTGTTCTGGATGGTTGCTAGGCGGTTGCTAGGGTGTTCTGGGTGGTTGCTATGGTGTTGCTAGGCGGTTGCTAGGGTATTCTGGTTGGTTGCTAGGGTGTTTTGGGTGGTTGCTAGGGTGTTCTGGGTGGTTGCTATGGTGTTGCTAGGCGGTTGCTAGGGTGTTCTGGGTAGTTGCTAGGCGGTTGCTAGGGTGTTCTGGGTGGTTGCTATGGTGTTGCTAGGCGGTTGCTAGGGTATTCTGGGTGGTTGCTAGGCGGTTGCTAAGGTATTTTGGGTGGTTGCTAGGCGGTTGCTAGGGTGTTCTGGGTGGTTGCTAGGGTGTTGCTAGGCGGTTGCAAGGGTGTTCTGGGTGGTTGCTAGGTGGTTGCTAGGGTGTTGCTAGGGTGTTTTGGGTGGTTGCTAGGCGGTTGCTAGGGTATTCTGGTTGGTTGCTAGGGTGTTTTGGGTGGTTGCTAGGGTGTTCTGGGTGGTTGCTATGGTGTTACTAGGTGGTTGCTAGGGTATTCTGGTTGGTTGCTAGGGTGTTCTGGGTGGTTGCTAGGCGGTTGCTAGGGTGTTCTGGGTGGTTGCTATGGTATTGCTAGGCGGTTGCTAGGGTGTTCTGGGTGGTTGCTAGGCAGTTGCTAGGGTGTTCTGGGTGGTTGCTATGGTGTTGCTAGGCGGTTGCTAGGGTATTCTGGGTGGTTGCTAGGCGGTTGCTAGGGTGTTCTGGGTGGTTGCTATGGTGTTGATAGGCGGTTGCTAGGGTATTCTGGGTGGTTGCTAGGCGGTTGCTAAGGTATTCAGGGCGGTTGATATGGTGTTACTAGGTGGTTGGTAGTTGTCACAGATGGTTACTCTGGAGTTTTTATAGAGTTCTTAGAATGATTTAACACTTAACTAATCGCTATTAGCATGTAGCTATTCACTGCTAGCATGTGTAGCATGTTGGAAGTGCTGTTTGCTAGCATGAGTCAAAAGAGCCAAACCTCATCTCTATACGATGTTCTGATACAGAGATATAGGTCTTGCAAAACGGTTGCTAGGGTACTCAAGTTTGGTTGCTATGGAGTTGCTTAGGAGCTGGGAGCTTTAAACTTAATAAGTTTAAAGTGGTTTGAAGTTTAAAGTAGTTTACGAGTTTTTGAGTTTTGAGTTTATAAGTTTAAATGAGTTTAGAGTGTGTGTGTGTGTGTGTGTGTGTGTGTGTGTGTGTGTGTACACACACACACACACACACACACACTCAGAGTTTATGAGTGTAGAGTTTATAAGTGTATAAATGGATGAGTTTATAAGTGTACAAGTTTTTGAGTTTAGTTTATAAGTTTAAATGAGTTTTGAGTTTATAAGTTTAAATGAGTTTAGAGTTTATAAATTTAAATGAGTTTAAGAGTTCAGAGTTTATTAATTTATGAGTTTTAGAGTTCATAAGTCTATGAATTCATGAGTTTATAAGTTAATTACTTTATAAGTGTATGAGTTTAGAGTGCATTAGTTTAAATGAGTCTCAATGGCTCATATAGTATATAGAACGGCAGTTTGGTTTAGTCTTCAAGGTATTTTGATTTGAATTTTCGTCGGTTGGTCAGTTTGAATCTAAATTTGAATTTTTTAGAACTCCCTAATGTAAGTCAATGGGAGTTTTTCCGAGTTTTGATCGGCATTTTTAGGAAAACCGTAAGTCCGATCAGTCTGAAAAGATATAGCAACTAACTTCAGATCAGTTTGAGTGTCCGAGCCGAGTTTGGAGTATGTAGAGTTAAAGCTCTAGGACGAGTTTGAGTCAACAGTTTTTAACAGAAGATTAATAATAATAATAAGTTTAAATAGGATTTCAGTAAGTTGGCTCTCTCAAGCCAACTTAATAAGTTTAAATAGGATTTCAGTAAGTTGGCTCTCTCAAGCCAACTTAATAATAATAAGTTTAAATAGGATTTCAATATGTTGGCTCTCTCAAGCCAACTTAATAATAATAATAATAAGTTTAAATAGGATTTCAATATGTTGGCTCTCTCAAGCCAACTTAATAATAAGTTTAAATAGGATTTCAATATGTTGGCTCTCTCAAGCCAACTTAATAAGTTTAAATAGGATTTCAATATGTTGGCTCTCTCAAGCCAACTTAATAATAATAATAATAATAATAAGTTTAAATAGGATTTCAATATGTTGGCTCTCTCAAGCCAACTTAATAAGTTTAAGTACAATATCAGTAAGTTGGCTCTCTCAAGCCAACTTAATAAAATAAAAAAACGTTATCCAATCACTGCTTAACCTAATAAAAAAATATTGACTAATATAGCCTACTGTTATATTATCTGTGCGTATACATAATATAGATTTTAATAGCTTGATGCTCTTTAAATATTGTGTTGCATTGTAAAAGTAAATCCGCGATCGCTCTCCATGGTTCTGACCAAAGAAGAGAGCTTTGGAATCTCCATTATGCATATACCTGGGCTGCATTTTCCGATAACATTGTCTCTTAGCGCGCTGCGATAACTTAACTAAAGGTATACTACCACTAAAGGTATATCATTGCTAGGCGTCTTCAGGGCTATCATCCACTCGTGAGGCAGAGGCGCTGAGAGGCAGAGGCGCTGGCGCCCTCCTAGCAACGGCGCTGTTTTTGGTAAAACATGATTTTGACGACTTCATTAAGTTTTGTTTTATAGAAAACTCTTTTTAAAAGATTTTCGTTTTGTATAAATTGTATCTTAATTTTGATCAATGTTTTATCAATCAATTGCCCGTATTTATTAAATAAGAAGCAAATATTTAACCGGTTCTTTGTGGCAAGCTTTAAGCGTGCGGTCATTACGCTTATTCCTGTAGGCTAGCCTATTTAAGTAATTAATTTAATATAAAGGGGTGATTTGTCCACGAATGGCTTAAATTAACAACTAGTCCACAAGAAAAAAAAAATAGTCGGAGGCAGCCCTTATTCCACATATTTTCGAACCAGCAGGCCATCTGGGTTGGGCGAACGACCATGAGCGGAGCGGAATATTCAGAAATGCGCTCTCCGCTCACGAGCTCTGATCGGAACAAACCCGAACCTTACTGTCTGCTGAACTTTGCGCAGAAACATCAAAATAGACATAGCCAGCTTTTTAAAATTGTTTTTAAAACTAAACATTTAGACTATTTTAGTACAAATTATGAGCTTATATTGACGATTTTTTATAATTCTTGACAAAATTAGAATATTAAGTTATATTAAGACGCTATACGATGAGCATTATAGCTACTTTAAAAAAAATGCGGGTCAGGAAGCGGGTCGGGTACAATATTTTCTTTTTCGTTTTTTGCGGTCCGAGTTGCGGGCGGGTTAGTTGAAAACGTCGGTCGGGTGCGGTTTGTTTATACATTGACCCGCGCATCACTGATGTTGTTGTAGATGTTTCAGTGAAGGGCCATTCTACAGAATTGGTGCAAACTGCTGTCCCTCATCCAAAAAACACATTTGAAAAGCATTTAATTATTAAAATCTTAGATGTTTACTAAGATCCTTCAATTATCTATTGAAACCCACAATAATATTTAAGATATCAGCTCTTAAGTTGATTTATGTAGCACCTGAAGCAGTGGAGCAGGCAATGGAAAAGATGCCAGGCCAGATTCCACCAGTGCCATCCACATGCGATTCTCCCTGTCACTGATATGATGCACTTTTTTTTTTTTTTTTTCAGAGCATTACCAATGTTTTCCATTAAATCTCCAATTTTAATGTTTCCCTCCCCCAGTTGTATAAAGTTTAAAACAAGCATATCATATAGATAAACACTTTTTCCATACCACCCTGTCACAGTCAACCACTCCGTGACATCAGTTACCACCCCGTCAAGGGGTCATTTACAAAATTTATGTAAAAGAAATAAAATTTTACATAAATTAATGTTGAATTATGTTCTTGTTGTGTGAACTAATCAAATAAATGTAACTTTATTTGGATTTTTTAAGTGTATTCGTTTTTTTCAACACAAACAATGAGGCCATTGAAATGTCGAATTCATATTTCAAGATAAAAAAAACTAAGAATAAAAAAATTGATTAAATTACAGACTTTCTATTGATGGTTTCCAAAAAAGGGACATTTTACTATTAGGAAAACATTAGATTTAAAAAATACATTTCTTGTTTTACTACTCTACTGGCATACATATTGTCCCGATGGGGTGGTACAAGAAAGACTCCCTTGCCTGAATAAAAAGGATAATATTATTAAGGATTTTGTGTCTGAGGTGGGAAAATATGTTTTTTTGGAGGATTAACATATCTTTAAAGTTGTAAGTTAAAAAAAAGGTTGTTCTTAATGAAATTTTTTAAAATTGCAACGTGGAAATGGCACCCGTTTCGTAGAATGACTCGCCAAGTGTAAACGCAGTCGGAGATAACTCAAGGAGCAGGCTTCCCATACAGCCTATGGCCCCGTTTACACGTACATGGTTATTTTGAAAAACGGAGACATTTCCCTTTGGTTGTGCCCCTCGTTTACACGCAAACGGAGAATTCGCCTGTGAAAACGTTTATTTCTAAAAACTCTGGCCAGAGTGGAGTTTTTGGAAAACTCCGTTTGCACGTTTGCATGTAAACTGAGAAAAACTGACACTGTTTCTCAATTCCAAGAACGCAGAGAACGGACTTGTGTTCTCGTGGAGACCGGTCTTGCCAATCTTCCTTGGAAGAACGAACTCGGAACCGGCCGCAATGACTTCTGGGACACCAGGCGAGTACTAGCTCAAGTCTGCATTCGATGCATCCTCGGTATCAAGAACACATCCGGGTTCTTTCATGCGTCCTCTGTACTTGCGTTCTTGAGAATTGGGTCTGAACTTCGACGGTTATGATGACGTAAAACGAGAACACAAGGACGCAAGATCGCTGAAGAACGCATATTGAGAAACACCCTGAGTTTTAGGCAGTTGACGTCACAGTATGCGACATAACTTGCACTGCGTCAAAGGTGCGACCTATATTTTCGGGATTCTGATTGGCTAACATGGGCTTGAGCTTCTCGTTACACTGCCACCTACAGGTTTGGCATGCTCTTGGCGGCATATACACGAGTTTGTGTAAACTAACACTTTTCTGAAAACGGAGATGGTGAAATGTCCGTTTATGAAAATAACCGGCCACGTGTAAACGTAGCCTAGATCCACATGTAGAGTCATTTCAGCCCCGCCCATGAAAACAGCTGCACCTGCTACACTCAAACGAGTGTGGAGCGACAGGGGGAGAGGGAGAGAGAGCCCATGCCCTACACATGCCCACACAGTTTGCTCCAAACAATATGAAACAACACAAAAGCTACTTTCAGTCACGTAACACCACCAAGAAAAAGTTGCAAAGCAAAAACCAGCATGCATCATTGAATACAATAATGCAATGAATGGAGATGACAAATTAGACCAAAACATTGTGTACTACCCATTTGTCAGGAAGTCACACAAGTGGACAAAGAAATTTGTCATATTTCTGTTTGAGATCAGTTTGTTCAACGTTTTTGTCATTTACAAAGCGAAAAACCCACATGGTAATTGTAACACTCTCCCATTTCATTCAGAGTGTAATAAAATCCTAAATAAAAATAAAAATAAGACTCCTAGAGCACCCACCATACAACACTGACCCTAGCAAAAGGCTGAATGTCAATTTTGCAATCCATGCACTTGTTCCAATCTCAGAAAGTTCCAAACTCAGAAAAAGCAACACCCAACCAGAAGATGCAGGGTTTGTGCGCGTAAGTGGTTGCGTAAGGATTGTGGTGTCCCCCTACATTTTGGGAAATGTTACGCAGTGTACCTCTCAAAAGCACATTACAATGCCTACATTTTATTTATTTTATATTTATTTGAAATATTTGTTTATTTTTGCAGCTTTTATTTATGAAGGAATTGATATCTGAATGCATTCTGTTTGAAAATGCACTTCTTTGATAAAAATGCGTATTTCTCAGCTTATTGTTCAAAATGTTGTATTTTTCCCGAAACCCACTGTAAAATCCAATAGCTTTCCTGACTCACATACACTTAGTAAACTTTACTCAGTAATATAAAATACATACTTCTTACTAGGTTTTGTTGAGTTGCAGTCAATTGCAGGGTGAAAATAAGTTACGCTGTGACGCTTACTTGAAATAAGCAAAGGATGCAATGACGTTACTAAACCAGTGAGAGGCAGCAGTGAATAAAAGCATGCCTAATGTGCATTAAAAACAAAGAAGAAGATTTTTTTTTTTTTTTTTATTAAGCATTAACACAAACAAACAAGGTACATTACAATTCACTGAATACCACAGCAGTTATTTCACCTTAGGTTGAGCATATTACAAGAACGAGAAAAAAAAAAAAAAAAAAAACTTACAATAAACAAAATAATATACATGAAAATTTTAAAAATAAAAAGGGGCTTTTAAATTAATTTAAACTTATTCAAAAGAGATAACAATTTAAGGGCTTTCTGATTTTTAACAAATTTGACTGATTTACACAAGAGTTTAATCTCATTCAGCCATTGATTAAAGTTGGGTTTGGATTTAAACCATCTACATTTGTGAATGAAAAATTTTCCGAAACATAAAAGAAAATTAATAATTAGCTCACACTCTTTGTTATTCATACAAACACCAAACCTAATCAATTTCACCGTAAGAGGTGGGATTTCAACCCTCCTAACTCTTAACCAGTTCTGTACCTCTCTCCAAAAGGGTAGCACCATATCACACAAAAAGAAGACATGCTCTAAATTTTCAATATTTGTTTCACAAAAAACACAATTATTCACCTCAAAATTAAATTTCAATCTTAAAAATTCATTAGTAGGATAAATCTCGTTTAAAATTTTGAAGTTCACTTCCTTAACTTTAGGAGGAAGGGGAAAAGATAAATAATTTAACCTAATTTTTTTTTTTTCAACCAAATCAAAATCTCTAAGCACATAATCGCGTCTAATTGGGTTTGGGTAATACGCTTGTAAAATAAAACTTCTGATAACTCTATTTGTGCATTTTTTATCACAGAAATCATGACCTTCTAAGGAGAGCTGTCTCAGTTCTGGGGAGATTTTGGAGTACAACATGTCTTCTTTAACCATTAATCTTAAAGGGATTGGTATGGCTCTGATCATTCTATTAAAAACATTTACGTTACACTGTAATTGGTATTTCTCACAAAACTCTCTATGCAGTAACAAATTTCCCTTATCATCCAAGAAATGGGCAATAGCCCAAATCCCTTTAGATTTCCATTCCTCAATAAATACAGCTTTTCTGCCAAACTTTATATATCTACAATTCCAAACTGGAGTGTTGTGAGGCGTGAAGTTATGTTTGAACAGTAATTTCCAGTAGAGCATCACTTGCTGATGGAAGGCTGAAAGTTTAACTGGTAACGAGGTACACTCAAAGTCACAACGTAATAAAAATTGTATTCCCCCCAATTTGTTAAAGATAGCAGTAGGAACAATAAACCAAAAGGAGTGGCTATTTTGAATAAAGGATTTTAACCATTTTAATTTCAAAACACCATTCATAATGTCAAAATCAATCGCATTCACACCACCATCTTCATATTTTTTAATCATGTCATCCTTTCTTATATACTGACATCTATTCCTCCAAATAAATTTAAAATTCATCTTATTTATTAATTTAAAGGGTTAGTTCACCCAAAAATGAAAATTCTGTCAGTAATTACTCACCCTCATGTTGTTCCAACCATGTAAGTCTTTCGTTCATCTTCGGAACACAAATTAAGATATTTTTGATGAAATCTGACAGAATTTTGACTCCTCCATAGGCTTCCAGTGTGACCGAAACTCACCGGCCCAGAATAGTTATTAAAACATCGTTAAAATAGTCCAAGTAACTACAGTGGCACTACATTAAGTTTATCATGCGACGACAATACTTTTTGTGCGGAAAAACAACAAAAATCGGGAGCGCCAGGACGCATGCGCGAGAACTGAGCTTACGGCGTTCTTCTTCTACTACTACTTGTTACTGACTGCTCACTCCTTGGGAGTATTTAAGCTCAGTTCTCGCGCATGCGTCCTGGCGCTCCCGTGAACTCTCGTCAGAGGCCCACATTGAGGAACACTAATAGTTGGATAAAGTCGTTATTTTTGTTGTTTTTCCGCACAAAAAGTATTGTCGTCGCATGATAAACTTAATGTAGTGCCACTGTAGTTACTTGGACTATTTTAACGATGTTTTAATAACTATTCTGGGCCGGTGAGTTTCGGTCACACTGGAAGCCTATGGAGGAGTCAAAATTCTGTCAGATTTCATCAAAAATATCTTAATTTGTGTTCCGAAGATGAACGAAAGACTTACATGGTTGGAACAACATGAGGGTGAGTAATTACTGTCAGAATTTTCATTTTTGGGTGAACTAACCCTTTAATAATTCGTGACGATATGGGCAAGGAGAAGGCTGGATAGATGAGCCTGGACAAACTATCCATTTTAGACAAAAGAACCCTTCCAAAGATGCTAAGATCTCTCTGCAGCCATCTATTAAGAATGGACTTACATTTATCTATGTTATTCAACACATTTTTATTCTTTATAACATCTTTATCTTTCGAAATAGTAATCCCCAAATATTTCACTTCCTTTTTAATTTGTATATTAAATAATGACAGCAGAGGAGACTCATGCAATGTTAACATTACACATTTGCTTAGGTTTAAATGTAACCCAGAGGCTTTAAAAAACTGGTCAATAGAATGTAAAGCTAATGGAATTTGATGTTCATCTTTTAGAAACAATGTTGTGTCGTCAGCAAACTGACTTATAATTATTTCTCTATCCAATACTGTTAAACCTCTAATACCATTATTTTTAATCAATATAGATAATAGTTCTGCAACCATTATAAATAATAATGGAGAGCTACCACAGCCCTGACGAATCCCCCTTTTAATTGGAAATCTTGAGCAGGTTCCATGCCCTAGAGCTACAGAGCTATTGATTCCATTATATAACATTTCAATTAAGTTTATAAATTTTACTCCAAAACCAAAATGCTGTAAAGTTTTCAAAACAAAAGGATGCTCAACAGCATCAAATGCTTTGTAAAAATCTAAAAAAATAAGAAACCCACATTCTTGAACAATTTCGCTATAATCAAGTAAATCTAAAACCAATCTAATATTATTATGAATGGATCTACCCCCCAAAAACCCCGATTGTGTCTCACTAATTATTGAAGCAATACCCTTTTTCAGCCTAGCAGCGATAGCGCCAGAGAAAATTTTATAATCAATGTTAAGCAAAGTGATAGGCCTCAAATTGTCTAATACTCTTTTATCTTTACCAGCTTTTGGGATCAATGTAATTAAACCTTGCTTCATACTTTCAATCAACTCTTTTTTTTCAATTCCTTCTTTTAAGGCACAGAATAATAAATTTCTCAAATCTCCCCAAAAAAATTAAAAAAAATTATTAGTGAGCCCATCTGTCCCTGGGGATTTGTTTAAAGGCATCCTCTCAACAACTGAATCCAATTCTTCTATTTTAAGATCTGAATCGCATAAAACTTTGAAAGAGTCCTCAATACAAGGAATATTGTTCTGAATTTGAGCAAAAAAAAGATCTGACTCATAAGAGGAGAAATCTGAGGAGTATAATTTAGAATAAAACTGAAACACTTCTTTTTCAATTAGTTTAGAATCTCTACATTCCTCACCTTGAATCATTAAACAACTAACAGAGTTCCTTTGCTGTCTATTTTTTTCTAAATTGCTGAAATATGAAGAGTTATTTTCACCTTCTTCAATCCATTTAGCGCGCGATCTTATATATGCACCCTGTGCCCTCTCAAGATACAAATTATCTAGTTTACTTTGAAGCTCCATAACCTTATCATGATTATTTAAAAGAGATTTGTTACAACACTGACTTATTTCACAAATTAACTTATTTTCATATTCTCTTTTTTCTTTTATTAGTTTCTTAGAAAAAACAATGTAAAATTCTCGAATTTTAAATTTTAGATATTCCCATTTACTTATATTACCAACAAAAGAATTATTTATCTCTATATCTCTAATTAGTTCCCTAATTTTATTGCAAAATTCTTCATTTTGTAAGAGAAAGGCATTAAACTTCCAATAACTTTTGTTTCTAGTTTGCTTAGTTGAGGGTTCTAAAACGAGATCAATAAAACAATGATCCGTTAATGGAGCTTTAGAAATTGAGACTTTGAAACATATTTTAGAATATTGTCACTGACCATCCAATAATCAATTCTAGATTTGCTTTCCCCATTTGGTTTAAACCATGAAAAACATTCAACCTCAGGATTTAAATATCGCCACACATCACTCAAATAATTTTCTGTCCTCAAAAAATCAACACTAACATTAATCCGCCCCTTGTTAAGTCTGGGAGGCCATCTATCGGTCCATTCGTCAGGAACCATATTCCAATCCCCTCCTACTAAAATATTATCAGATGGGTACCTTGCTTTAGTTTCTAAGATCAAGTTAGAAATATCTTCTATTAATTTCTGGTTTTGAGCTGTATTGTTAAAGCCATAAATATTAATTAGAATAAAAAAAATATCATCAATTTTTAGTACCACCATCAACCAGTGACCACTTCCATCAGCTTTATGAACGATGACTTTCCCCGGACATTTGTTGAAGCATATTGCCACTCCTCCCGAACGATTAGAACCGTGACTGAAAAAAATCTTCTCTCCCCACTGATTAGACCAGAAAGATGCATCTGAGTCTGAAGAATGAGTCTCTTGAAGAAACATACAATGAGCATTCTGCCCTTTACAAAATAGAAAAATTGCTTTTCTCTTTACACTGTCTTTTAAGCCCCTAACGTTCAAAGAACCAAAAATAAATTTGTCCTTAATCATACGCTAAAATAGAAGAAAAAAGATCAAACAACCACGACTTGTTAGCTCACTCAGTCACTATATGAACCGCGACTTTAAACAAGAGCTCTAATAGTGTCCCATTGAAAAGTATCCAACTGTCTGACTTACATTTATAACTGTATCTATTCACCCGCCAACGTCGATTCGTCGTCCTTCAATGAAGCCATATGGACCGCGAAAAAAAGCAAGTTTTCCTGCCCTCCTCGCTTGATCAATTTGAGGCCACAGCTTTCGTCTGTCTTCCAAATCCTCTCGAGGAAGCATCTCCGCGAAACGAACACCCTCAGCCTTGCAGATAGGAGAATTTTTGCTTCGACGCCAGATTTCATCCTTCACCCGCCTTTGAGTGAACAGCACAATGACATTTCGGTTTTTATTGTCCATCTTTCTACCCAGCCTATGGACAATGTCCACCGCCTCTTCCATTTTTGCCTCCATCTCAGGTGCAAACTTGTTTAGAATCTGAATGACATGTGATCTGATATCTTCGTCTTTCTTTTCTTCAATGCCTTTGATACGCAGACACCATCTCATTCTATATCTTTCCTGTTCTCTCACCCTCTCCTTGAGATCAGAGTTATCCTTGCGAAGAAGCTCATTTTGTATCTCCAAGTCCTTGACTCTTTTCTTGCACTCGTTCACCTCTTCTGTGTTGAAATGAATCGCTTTCGTTAAGCTTGCAATCATGGCGCTGCTTTGCTTAGATTGCTCGCTTAAATCCGCCAGCTTCTCCTCCACTCTCTTTTCCAGTTTCAAAATTGCCTCCAGAATGGTTTCATTTGAGATTTCCGCCTTCTCTCCGTCAGCTGTTGATTTAACCCTTTTTTCCGCCGGATTTTTACTTGGGGTTGCAGGGAGAGAGCCCTCTCCACGTTCTCTTTTACTGTTAACAGAGACCTCCATGGCGTATTCGTGCTCCAGTTCTCTGGCCTCACCTTTCTTATCACCAATCGGCGACAACTCTTTCCCCTTGGGGTCTAATTTAAGTTTGGCAGGTTTAATCAGTTTTTTAGAAGTCATCGCGCAACAAGTCAGTTGGAATTAATCACTTCAAGACTACTTTTGGGAACCACTATGACGAGCTTCAGAAAACACGACTGCTCAACCCGCCATCTTCGTACCGCCCCCCAAAACAAAGAAGAAGAAGCGACACTTGTGGGAGCATGCGCAATAGATTCTGTGCGTATTTCATTTTCGGCGCCAATTTTGCAGATGTGGAAAGACTTTGACAGACTGCCTACATTTTCATCTGGAGCTTCGTTACGTTTTTGGAATAATAATAATAAGGTGAGTAATCAAGCATGCGACTTTTGTGTGAATGTTTTTTTTTTTTACTGTCTGTCGCTAATTTTGACTGATTTCCTTAAAGGGGGGGTGAAATGCTATTTCATGCATACTGAGTTTTTTACACTGTTAAAGCTACACTGTGTGATTTTTACCCCCATCTAGTGGTGAAATTGTATATGACTACCCAGTGAATATTAGTTTCTGTTCCTCTCAATTCCGAGGGCGTTTTAACTCCTACGGTGGCCGTATTATTCCAAGATTAACATGGCTTCCAGTTATCGACTTCGTCCATGACAATAATAAACAATACGTCTAAAATGAATAAAACTACAGGACAGATGTCAGGAGGTAAACGTCACCCTTGGAATCGGCTATCCCAGCATAATCAGATTAGGTTAACGTTACAATGTGTACAAAGTAAAAGCAATTAAAAATAACTGAAATTTACAGTGTCCTTTTTTTTTATATATAGCTTAAAAAATTGCGCCTTTAAAACTATTCATCACCTGTGATCCGTCGCAGCACAGATTTATGTTACAAGGTAAACAATACTTTTTCACCATTGACGCGAGGATGAAGTTATACTAGAGGTCGTTCTGGCGTTATGCACAACCATGCTATGTTTAGACAAGCAAAGTTATAAAACTTCGAATTTACACAAATGAATTACAACAGGCTGAATTACCTGTCGAGAAGAAAGCAGGCAACCTCGGCGTCCGTTTTAAAATCTTTTCTCCTCATGAGCTCTTTCCATCTGGGAAAAGTTACTCCAATATTGACTATGGTCTTGCTGATTTGTCTGTCGCGTTGACGTTCAAATGTGAGTACACACACACACCACACTATCTTTCAAATCTGCCGGCACTCGCGAGCTCGCGAGTAATCTCCCCCTCGCATTCGTCACGGTGTCACTGAGTGAAAAACGCAAAAGGCGAAGCTTGAATTTACAGGTATGTCCCTCTTTGGCTAATGTAGTTTCAAGATGGAGGGGCAACATGGCGACCGGCATTCGAACCCCTCACCCATATGTACTTTCAATGGCAGATAATAAATTTAAGAGAATACTTTATTACTTGAAAGAAGTAAATATACATTAATGAGCACATATATTTTTGAAAGAACTAAGTGTTTTTTGCTAAGAATCAACTAAAAAAGTTACACAGTGTAGCTTTAAAGAGTTGGATTCCCATGCTAAACATGGACAAAGTTTCAAAAACTAAATTGTACGTTTGAAGGAGTATTTCTGTGCCAAAAATTGTCCTTCCGGTTTGTCACAAGTTTCGGAAAGTTTTTTTCGAGTATGGGTCTGTGTGACGTAAGATGGGGCGGAATTTCCTTATATGGGTCCTAAGGGCACTTCTCCGCGGGCGCGCGCGCACTCGTAGGCCAGACAGAGAGAGAAGAGAGCGAAAGCAGTACGCCCATCAAAGCGCTCTGCTCGACTTTTGGAAGTCAATGTCACCAAAGAAGTGGGTTTTTGGTTGCCAGGGCAAGACAACCCTGCACAGATTCCTAAAGAACCCAGCGCTAAGGGACCCGTGGATGGAGTTTGTTTTTTCAGAGACTGTTTGTTTTTGTGCAAGACAGTTTGTTCCCTGCATTTCGACGATGATTGTTTTATAAACAAAGCCCAGATCGACGGATTTGTAAATCGTCTAATGCTTAAGGATGGAGCAGTCACAATGATAAAGGTTCGCGGTCGCATGCGGTGAGTAAAACTTCAAGTTCAAAGCTTCAAATGTCTAGTGTTGTTGTTAGCTCGGCGGGTAAGCACAGCTTTGGCTTCGCCCACACGGCCCGCCTCCAGACGCTCGGTTTTTTCCGGAAAGATTCGGTACAGGCTATCTTTCTTTTATAAATATAATAAAACTAAAGACTTTTTGGAGAGATGAAGGATGCAATACTACTCTATAGGTACTCAAGATTAAAAGGAGATTGAGTGAAAATGAGCATTTCACCACCCCCTTTAATGTCTATCAAATAATTGAGTTTTTTTTTTTTTTTGCGCATAAAACTATCAGGTACCGTAACAGTTCCTGGAATGCCTGAAAAGCAATTTATTTGTCCCAAATGTAAGATTTATGGTTTTCTATTTGACCATTTTCACTGATGCATTCTCCTCTGTTGCCATTGGTTTATAAATTATTAAAGTTCGCGTGAACCGGAAGTTGCAAACGACTTTTCTCCAGTGTTGTGACGTATTTCCCAGTGAAACGGAATATTGAACAGAGGGCAGGGTTTTACTCTAGCGCTCCTCCACTCCATCTCTGCTCATAGCAGACTAACGGTTTGAGGTGAGTGGTTAAGCGTTTCCCAACCCAAGCCGTCAAACCTACATCATCAGAGAAGGAATGCCATTCCAGACTGAAAGTAACTTTTCAGTCTTTGATTAAAGATTACGACGGCAAACAATTTTTTCTGTGTATTAACTTGCACGGATAAATTTTTCACCATAAGACTAGTAATATGCGCTAACAAAGTAAATAGGGTCAATTTTGATTTCAGTTGGACTTTAAGGTTCCAAATCTGGTGAAATGGCGCACATCTACAGTTAAAGGTAACCTGCAGCTTATGCAGAGATTAAGTATGTGATGTTTTTTGACAGTATTTGTGATTTCACAACAGCATTAAACTATTATTTTTTAAATTGAGTAAATTCAGATTGTAATGCAAGCACTGTAAAAGTGATTTTTTTTTTTTTTTTTTACTCGAACTCAACTGCTTTATCACTGAAAAATCTTGTGAGTATTCACTCTAATTGCTAGTTCAGGTTTGGCTGAAGGCTACAGGTTGTCCGGTCAGAACAATGTCTCACTCAGGTTATATTCCAAATCGTTGTTTTATTAAAGGTGCATAGATGTGTGGTTCTGTGAATACAAAATACAGATATGAATATGGATATAAACATAAAACACAAGAACAATATGAATAAAGCTTATTTGGTAAATTACTGACGACTAAAGGTAAAATATAACACAATACAATCTCTATGATGAAATACTTGAGTTTACAGAACAAAATACAGTGCGCTAACGCTGTACACGAGCTGTGCACGAGCTGTGCATGCGAGCATGGCTACTGCTGCATGTGCCGTCAAACCGAGATGTAAACAACTATGAGCGCATGTGCGCGACCTGAGATACAACGTGCATTGCAGTTTATAAGGAATAAATATAACTAATACTGACAACGAGTGGCATAAATTTACATGGAGTGGCAGTAATGTCACAGCAGCCGAATATAATTAAGTAAACAACATTAGATGTAAACATGGATAGAGGCGGATTAGCGTTCGTTGAGACTGTTCAGTAATTATGTGATTACTTACTGTGTGATGCACGCACACGCACAATCTATAAAACTCCTCCGATTTGGGCTAATACACTATACTCCACTCTACAAACTATATACAATATTCAGCCGATCTCCTTTTCCCGTTATCATCCGTCAACTTTCTTCTCCGTCACTTCACGAACTCCGGTGGAAAGTTTTGGAATAGTTCATTTCTCACTAAATGGCAGGGATGACTGGGAGAGTCCATGTGCCAAAGCTGTGAATTTGCCATCTTTAAGTGTCTTTGCTACATTAAATTTAAAGCTAGTCGGGAAGAGAGGGCAGACAAATAATCTTGGCTACAGGTCGGGTGTAGGTTTTGCCGTTAACTTGTATTTCCGCAGATCTGACTCTCTTGTCCAACCCAGGAAAGACCTGAACAATTCTCCCAACTGGCCAAAGAGCGCGGGCAGATGTTGGTCCACAATCATGACTGTGTCCCCGACCTGCAGGTCAGCTTCTTCAGTCTTCCATTTCTGTCTAATCTGGAGGTTGGGTAGGTAGTGCCGAATAAAGTGCTTCCAAAAGTGGTCAGCCAAGAGCTTGCTATGTCTCCATCTCTTTCAGCTCAGGAGTTCAGAGTCTTGGTATACCACTTGCGGTAATGAGGCATCTCGCCTCCCCATCAACAAGATGTTAGGAGTTACTGGATCTGGATCCACGATGTCCGAAGAGGTGTAGCCAATGGGTTTGGAGTTGAGAATTCCTTCTATTTCTATGAAGACAGTTCTCAGCACTTCTTCTGTAACTGTCTGGCTCCCAATGGTGACGTGAAGTGCAGCCTTTAAAGAACGGATTTCTCTCTCCCAACATCCACCGAAATGGGGTGAACTGGGTGGATTAAAGATGAATCTTATTTGTTGGCTGGCGAGTTGGGCTTGAAGCTCAGGATGAAGGGCGATGAATTTCAGTTCCCTTTCTCCTCCTTTAAAGTTGGTGCCTTGGTCTGACAGAAGCTCAAAGGGTTTACCACGTCTGGAGATGAATCGTCGTAAAGCCATCAAGAAGGAATCTGTGTTGATGCTGGTGAGTATGTCAATGCTGACTGCACGAGAAGTCATGCATTTGAAGATGATTCCCCATCTTTTTTCATTCCTGCGGACACCTTTATAGTGTAAGGTCCAAAGCAATCCACACCTGTTGAGTAGAAGGCAGGTTGATGGATCCTCAATCTAGCAGATGGGAGGTCCGCCATTCTTGGTGGATGTGGTTGTCCCCGCCATCTCTGACATTCTGAACATTGTCGTTGGTGGTTTCTGACTGCAGCCCGTCCCCGTATCACCCAGTATTTCCTCCGAAGTTCAGCAAACACCCTATCTGGTCCTGGGTGATGTAGTCGATCATCATAGTCCTTAATTATCAGTTTGGTAGTCGGATGAGAGGAGTCGAGGACAATAGGATGTATCGTATCTTCCTCTAGCTGGCTGATTTGACGGAGACGACCGCCAACACGTATGATTTGGGTGTCCTCATCAAATTCTGAAGCTAAGCACAGCAAGCAACTATTTTTTGGATTTACCTGCTCTTAGGAAGAACAGTTCATCTGGAAATGAGTCAGTTTGGCTCTGACGAAGTACTGCAAGTTCTGCCTCTTTGTGGTCATCTGCTGTTGGGATATCAGTGGCCACCCCGTTGACATACTGGATGTAAGCCTTCAGTATCTCTGAAAGCGTATGGTATTTCTGTGGATCGGGAGGAGGTGGAGTGGAGATTAACAGACCAATGAAAATCGGCTTTCTCAGTTCACTGTCCTGATCAATGGTCGTAAGTGGTGGCATCTCTGGCCAATGGTCAATTGTCTGTCTGAGGAATTTTGGCCCCTTATTCCATCTGCTTTCCTGGCCTATGTCACAGAGCAGTTTTCCCTTTGTGATGTCATCTGCGGGGTTCTCCTTTGATGGCACGTATCTCCAGTTATCAGACTCTGTGAGTTCTTGGATTTCTGCCACTCTAGTGCCTACGAAAACTTTAAAACGACATGATTGTGACAGCAGCCAGGTAAGGACAGTTGTGGAGTCAGACCACAGAGTAACACTATGGATGGGCAAAGTTAGCTCCGTCTTCAGAACTTTTGCGAGTTGTGCACCTGTGAGTGCTGCACATAACTCCAGCCGTGGAATGGTTTGCTGCTTTTTCGGTGCTACCCGAGATCTACCTGTTACAAAGGAAACTTCCACACTACCTTCAGGATTTTCAGTTCGTAAGTAGGCCACAGAACCGTAGGCTCGCTCTGAAGCGTCACAGAAAATGTGGATCTGCCTCATGCTGGTAGGCTGATCCAGTTCTTTACTGCAGTAAGACCTCGGCAAAACAATGTGCTGTAAACCATCCAGCTCACTCTCCCATGCTTTCCACAAATTCAACAGGTTCTCAGGCAGACGGGGATCATCCCACTCTCTTTTCTTGTCCCATAACTGCTGTACGATCACCTTGGCCCGTGTTGTGAATGGCACAATATAACCTATGGGGTCATACTGTCTAGCGAGGATATGGTATATGCTCCGCATAGTTGGAAGTGGGTGGTCTGTCTGCCGCTGCTTATAGGAGAGAGTGTCTGATGAGCAATTCCAGTGTAACCCAAGAGTTGACTCTTGTGCATCTTGATGACCTTCGCTGAGCCACTGGATGCTACTTTGAGATCGAGCATCAGCTGGCAGGTGGCTGATGACTGATGGATCATTGCTCGCCCACTGTCTCAGGTCAAAGCCTCCGGAACTTAAGAGGCTGCGGAGTCTGTCTAAAAGACCTTTCGCTCTCTCACTTGAGGTGAAGCTCTGAAGGCAGTTGTCAACATAAAATGATTTCTCAACTGAGAACTGTGTGTCTTCAGACTCACTGTGATCCAGAACGTGCTTCTGTAACGCGTATGTTGCGCAGCAAGGACTGCACGTTGTTCCGAATGGAAGTACTTGCCATTCATACACGTCTGGTGCCTTGTCTCTTTGAAGATTTCTCCAAATGAATCTCAGTAGTGTTTTGTCCTCCGGCAAAAGGCGTACCTGGTGGAACATCCCACAAATGTCACTACTAATGGCGATGGAATGTTCTCGGAATCGCAGAAGAACTGACAGGAGAGAAGGACTGAGTGGTGGACCAGGGAGTAAGTACTTGTTCAGGTTGTGGCCTTGGTAAACAAACGAACAGTTGAAGACAACCCTTTTCTTCCCATTATGCTCCACCAAATGATGTGGAATGTACCAACTCTCTTTGGAACAGTCCAACTGCTTAGGAGTGAGTTTCGTGATGTAGCCAGCTTGCTGTAACCTGACTATCTCCTCTTGGTAGGCCGCTGCTTGTTCGGGATTCTTGTTCAGACGATTTTCTATTCCCCTTAATTGTGGCAGGACAGCTTCTTTGGGTGCATGTAGACATGGCATACCTTTGGCACGTAGAAGAGGGGTGGATTCTTTTAACATCCACTCTCACGGTTTTGTCCTGGAGAAGTTGGATGGACTCTTGGTCTTGTCTAGACCTTGTCAGTACCTTTTCATTTCGATATGGAAGAATGTCCATTTTCCACAGTTTCTCCACATTCACATAAAGGTCGTTACTGGGCTGTAAGCTAGTGAAAAGACATTGCTGTGGGGAAAGACTGCCGGTTAGTTCTTGTGCTGGGCCCTGTAGTGTCCATCCTAGGCGTGTTCTCACAGCAGCAGGGCCACCAGGTGGACCCAGTCTGACTGGTTCTATGGGTGTGATGAGATGAGGGCAGTCAGAACCAATAAGAACTACTGGTTTCACTTTGTGAAGGTGCTGTAGTGGCAGGCCTGCAAGGTGCTTGTACTTCTTCTGGAGTACCTTGACGGGATGCGTGTGCTCTGCTAAACCCAGGCTGCTGGCTGTAAATGCGCTCCGTATCCTGAAAGCCTTACGAGGGTTAGCCACTGAAGACACAGTGAAGGTCACAGCCGCCCCATTAATGGTCTGTGTATCTTGCCTGACTGTACGGAGAACCAAGTCCTCTGGATGTCCCTTCAGATTCAACTTCTGCACAGCTTCATGTAAGATGATGGTTCGCTCTGACCCATCATCGAGAATTGCATATGCCTCCATTGATTTGTTGCCATTTCGGAGCAGAACTTTAGCCACCTTCAGAAGAATTTTATTGTCACAGGTTGGACGATCCACATACAATACTGCACTGGCTGGAACCGATTCTTCTGTGGCTCTGCTCTGGTCATTTACATCATGTAAGGCCAGCAAGTGCTTTCTGTTACAAGATGGACAGAGGGCTTTCAGTGTGCAATTGGCAGCATGATGACCACGCCCACAGCGCCAGCATCTATTTTGGCCTTTAATCCAATTCACCTTCTGCTCTTTGTTGAGTAACTTAAAGTTCTCGCAGCCATTCAGGAAATGTCTGTTGTTGTCGCAGTATAGACAGTAAACATTCACCCCTTCTCTCTTAGCAGCAGTTGGTTTGGGTGGATAAACTGGTGATGCTGAGCTGGCCTTTGGTTTCTCTGTACCAAGGAGGATAGTAGTGGGTTTGCGGGGCTGCCTAGAGTCTCTCCTCAGCTCCCTCCTCGGCACTGTCGAAACTCTAGACTGACTGGTATAGTCAGTGTGGTCATCCTGAACTTGTAGCTCGTACTCAAGCCAGTCCATAAAGTCCAATAATGTGGGGATAGTGACATGAAGAGGATGTGTGTACCTCTTGAAACCGGACCTGAGATCATGTGGCAGTTTGCTCATCAGTCTGGACACATGTGATCCGCACTCCAACTCGACGTTGCCTTTCTGACCCAGCTGTTCCGACATACTGACCAAGGAACGCACTTGGAGACCGAACATGCGAAAAGTTTTCACATCTCCACTGCGAATGTTTGGTCCATCCATTAGTTCTGCAATGCGTTGTAAGGCTAGCTGATGGGGCTGGCCATACATTTTATTGAGGGCTCTCATGGTGTTTGTGAAAGGAAAGCTTGAGTTACTGTATGAGTCTGCCACAAGTAGGGCTTCTTCCAACTTAAGATGGTCAGTGAGGATCTGATACTTGAATCGCTCTGTTGCATCCTCAGGCAAAATGTTCTCCAATGCTATTCTCAGTCTGGAAAACTCTCTAGGATCAGGGGATGTTAGGAAGGGAATGGTTGGAGAAGGGCCTCTGTACATTTTCTCCTGCATTGATGGAGGCTGATAATACGCTTGTCTGTAGCCTGGTTGCGGAGGTGGCATACGCTCATATGCTGGGGTCTCAAACTCTGACTGATAAGCTGGAATGTGTTGGGAGGAACGAGAGTACCTGGATTGAGGTGGGTCACTGTAACGCACTTGTGGTGGTACTCTATCATGTATTGAGGAGGAAATGTCTATGTTTCTGAAATCCTCAGCTAATCCAGGATGCTCATCCATTTTAGCTGGGCACAGTTCTCTCATGGCCGTAGGTGGAGTTGGTGGGTTTGTCCGTGGGGCTGGAGTAGTACGGAACCGTTGTGGAGTCTCAGGGCTCACCACTGGAGAAAAGGGACCTGGAGATAGCACTGGTAAAGTCACTGGCCTGGAGGGGGCTCCCCTTTCTGCCTTAAGACTTTGAAGTTCCTGATGTAACATGGCATTCTGTTGTCGCATCTCCTGTAATGCTGAAATAATCTCTGGAAGCTGGCTGGTTTGTTGCCGCAAGTCGGCGTTCTCGCGTTTCATCACCTGCAGCATGGCTGTAAGCTCTACTTCCTCTTCTCCTCGCCCATCGGATCTTTCACTTTGCCATTCATCTCTCAATGTCCACTTATCATAATCTAACTCTTGACTGATAGGAGAAGTCGATTGGGTCCGTCCTACCATACTTGGTGACTGGACTCTGCTATGGCTGAAGTCTGGGAGTGGCTGTCGATGTGGCAATGGCTCACCAAGCTCGTAGTCCACTAAATGAGTAGGTGGGTTGATCTGTCTTCGTGGACGCATGACCGGCACGAAAATATTTCAAATGGCGCGCGGCAAGCGTGCTCATAATAGAAGCGGCGCGCTCGTTTTTCCATGCGCGCCTATGTTCATGGATGCATAGCAATAGCCGCTTTCCGACCGGAGGAACCTTTTCACAGTTCCTAGAACTATTGGCTAAAGTACCCGGATGTCGGCGTGTTCGCACCGCAGGAACTAGGAACGATTTTAGTTCTAGGAACTCCATTTGTAGGAACTAATTTAGGTCCTACTTCAGAGTAGGGTCTAAACCAGCACTATAGGAACTATCCGTGACGTTAGTGTACGTTGATTGACCGAACGCACGCGGAACACCAGCACCCGCCATTTTTAAAACAGCTAGAATGTAAACACACAGATTATAGCCTATATATTTACTCCAGAAACTAACTATACAAACATGGAAAACAGTGATAGATGGGTCTCTAAACCTTTATGCTGAAGAGAAAATCCAACGCAACTGAGGGGACCAAGTCAAACATGATTATGTATTTCTGCTCAGCTAGCAACACTGGACATCAACCACACGGCATAGGCTAATAACCTTTTTCATATAATGTCTACTTTCTATAACAGTTCTATCTAATAAGATATTAAACAGTACTGTTAGACAGATCGCTAACTAATAAACACAGAGAATGCGAGCATTGTTTGCTCTGGCGTTCTCAGCGCCGCCAAAATAAAGGTCCGTCGCGCCGTCAAAATAAAAGTCACTGTGCTTGTGTCACTCCCTTACCCCTCCTATCAGTTCCTATGGCCACTTGGCCAGTGCGAACGCAAACAGCAAAACCGAGTTTGAGGGAGAGTAGTTCCTAGAACTGTTTAGAAGTGGACAGTTCCTAGAACTAAGTTCCTATAACTACTTGGTCGGAAAGCGGCTAATGACAGACGCCACGGGAGAACAAGTGCTTGTGGAAAGGAGAAAGCGGTGCGAACTGCGCTCTCCATGATGACGAGGAAGTATTAGCAGAGAATTAATTGATTTCTAGCACTTGCATTAGTTTTACAACTAGATATATTTATGGAGATGAGAAATAAAAAGCTGTCATTAATATCAGTCTGTCAGAAAAGCAGTTATAGTCTTATTCTTGGCTGGATAACTCCTAGCAGGTTTAAAAAGCCCTTTTAAAATTAAATATGAATGCAGTTTTGGATTAAATAAAAGTACAGTCAATTCAAATAAAACACGTTTTATCTCCTGTATAGTTTGGTAACGCTACAATAAGATACCATTCATTAACATCACTTAATGCGTTATCTAACATAACACATTGAGTGAACAATATATTTTTACAACATTAATTAATGTTTGTGAATGTTATTTAATACAAACACTTGATTGGTCATGTTTGTTCACTTCATTCATTGTGCATTAAATAATGTTAACAGAAATAATGTTAACTTTTGATTTTAAAAATGTATTTTTAAATTAACCCCTAAAGGAGAATAATTGCGACAGTATTGTTTATTGTTAGGCCATTTTATCTAATGTTATCTAATAAATGGAATCTTATTGTAAAGTGTTTTTAATACTACAGTTTCCATCTTTGTAACTGTGATATACACTTTAATATAATTATGTAAATTTAATCTAAATTAAGATTTGGTACCGAGAACCGTGGATTTTCACTGGTATTGGTACCGAATACTGAAATTTTGGTACCATGACAACACTAATATGAATAAAGCTTATTTGGTAAATTACTGACGAATAAAGGTAAAATATAACACAATACAATCTCTATGATGAAATACTTGAGTTTACAGAACAAAATACAGTGCGCTAACGCTGTACACGAGCTGTGCACGAGCATTCTGTGTTCGATCATGGGAGAAGAGAAGTGTCACACCATGAAATATAAACAGAAAAAACAAGCAATGCATTCGGCAATTTAGGATATCGCGCAAGATTTGTCAGCACAGAAAACATTTCATCCCTGGAGAGTTTTTTTTCGACACCATCGTATCAATTGATTTTGATTAATATGCGCGAGGGAGAGAGAGAGCTGCATTCAAGACAGCGCTCGGGTGAGTAAGCGCGCGCGCGGCCGGGGCTCTCTCTCTCTGCTCGTTCTTATGCCCTGTCAAGCTGACAGGACTTTAAAACACATGCAAATGATACACTTTCACTCTATGATGGTTAAACTCTGCAATTAATATTTTTTTCTCGGAACTAATGTTTTGGTAGGAACGAAAGTTTACATCGTATGTTTCTCCGGAATCAGCCAGCGCGAAGGACGTCTATTCCGATTGGTTGCTGGCGTTTTGCCGCTGCTTGCCGCTGAACCGCGTCATAGCTCATTACCATAAAGTTGAGCTTCTCTCAACTTTCAGATTGACGCTCAAAACGCCCAAAACGCGACGCCGATGAATTTGTCGCTCCTTGCAGCTGAGAGAAGCCAGCTTCCATTGAAAATGAATGACTTCCGGTAACTTTGGAAGCTCAAGTCGGCGGCGGTGTCGTGCCGAATTTTGACTCCTGCCAAATTATTACCCCCCTAGTATTGGTAGGTTTAGGATTAGTTGTGGGGGAGGGGTTAGAATTAGGGGTGGGGTTAGGATTAGGCAATCAGGTACTGACTTCAACGAGGGGGGTAATAATTTGGCAGGAGTCAAAATTCGGCACAACAGCGGTGTGAACGCACAGTTAGGCTTTGTAATCTGATGGCCATTGTTAATGTAAGTGCTTTTAAGTAGTGTTATAGTCTATGTGGTAAAAAAAAAAAAATGCTGTCAAATTCTGTCAGTTCTGTGATCGTGCTTTTGAATCTTTGTCAGAATTTTGCTAGCACATGAAAATCCATGTTCCTAATGCTGTTTTCAAATGTAGTAGGCCTATTCCTGATTGCCATCCCATGGTCCTACAACTACTCCCTAATTCAAAGAAGTTAGACGGTGTTATCCTTCAAGCAGATAAGTAGAGATTATTCAGCAAATCTCATTAATTTGTAATATGTTTATGTTTTGGTTCTGTTGATCAAGGTTGTGCTGTCCTTTTTAAAAATTGTTTCAGGAATTTGCATCGCTGAAGTCCAGCAATCTACATTTGCCAGAAAGTCCACGACTTATTTCCTGGTATGTAACGTAAACATTAAAGGGGTAGATGAAACCTAAAATGAAAAGCCATCATTTACTCACCCCACTGCAAAATATGTTTTTCTTAATTGGTGTTTTTATTTTGTTTCCAGTCCAGATATCTACAATTCTTACATGAAGAAGCATTTAATAGACACGTAAAAATTGTCTTGTTTTCTGAAAGAATAAGTCAAAATTAAGTGAGTTGATGCTTAAAACAAACAAAATTATATGCCAGTGCATTTTAGCATTCTAACCAATTTTAATTTTTAGTTGAAAAATTTAATTCATAGAACTATGAATAGACAACTACATCGAACCACAGTGGAACCCACAGTAGTTATTTTAATTATTAATATATATATATATTTTTTTTTTTTTTTTTAATTCCATTACAGGTCAATCTCTAAGCAACCAGTGCTGGATATTAAGTTTGGAAGGTCAAGGTGTGTGTGAAGGATCACAGCCTCTTCATCACTGGCCTGGCAGCGCTGTTTGCCGCCTCCTATGAGTTCAGCTTGCAGTACCAGGAAGAGGCAGCACCTTGAATTTGTTCAGAGGTTAGTCATTGGCATATTTGCCATTCATATATATATATATATATATATATATATATATATATTAGACTGAATTGTGTCACTAACCTTGACTTGACAGTATTTATTATGTTGACTACTGGTATGAACAATATGGCCCTGGTTTCCATACAGGGCTTAGCTTAAGCCAGGTCTAGGCCTTAATAAAATTAGGGTATTTAAGCAGCTTTTATAATAATGTATCATTAAAAAAAAAAACATTACTGGTGTGCATCTTGAGATAAAACAGTGGCAGTCATATATTTTAAGATATGTCAGTGCAAGTTGTTTTCAGTTGAAGGATTAGTGAATTCTGTCATTAATTACTCACCCTCATGTCGTTCCAAACCTGTAAGACCTTCGTTCATCTTTAGAACACAAATGAAGATATTTTTGATGAAATCTGAGAGGTTTCTGAACCACCCATAGACAGCAACGTCTTTGCAACTTTTAAGGCCCAGAAAGCTAGTAAAAACATTGTTTAAATAATCCATGTAACTAGTGCAACCTTAAAGGAGAACTCCGGTCAATTTTAACATTGAGCTCATTTTTTTTGTAAATTTGGAGTGCTGTCAATACAGAGAACAACGACAAAAATCGGTGTTGCCTACACCGTGTTATCCTCTTTTTAAAATTTGCACCCTGTTGACTTCAATGGGGCAAGTTTTAAACCTGCTTTTAGCCTCTTAACATCCTTGATGTGTCATACAAGTGCCCAGCCATGTAAGTGATTCCTTCAGAGTGAACACGGGTGAATCTGACTGCAGTAGATGTGAAAGATATCTTGTTGAAACATCTACAAATGTCCATATATAGCTGAAAATGCCCCTTGAAATCAATTTAAGGTGGCAAATATTACCCCTTAATAAAAAATGTTAATTTCTGTCACTGCTCTAAACTGACCACTGCATAGAATATGAAAAATATGAATATCTTTGTCAGTCAGCTGTCAACAGGCCTAAACAAGCCATGGCACCAAGCACAGAAACACAATCAGTAAAATGTTATCTAATTATTATCAAGAAAACTTTGAAAATATCGATCGAGACATATTTTGTCAATATTGCACACCCCTAATGCATGGTATTAATTTTGATTTCTTCGGGTCTTAAAAAGGTCTTAAAAAGCCTTACATTTGACTTTAAAAAATGTGCAGAAACCCTGCTTCATAATATTTAGGTTGAACCACTGTAGCTATATATTTACCAATGTTTTTACCACTTTTCTGGGCTTTGACAGTTGCAATGATATTGATATCAATGGAAGGACAAAACTATCAGATTTCATCAAAAATATCTTCATTTGTGTCCCGAAGATGAACAAAAGTCTTGAGGGTGAGTAATAATGACAGAATTTAAATGTTTGGGTGCAAACATGCATTTTAGTCTGGTAAATCATGTTGTCATATATGCAATAAACATTGCAAGGCTTGCAATTAAGTTAAATTATTTCTGTCACATAGGTTTGGGCTGGATTCTGGCAGTGTGTGCTCTATATAAACGGAGAGTCTAAAGACTGCCTTTCCACTGATACTCTGATGGCACCAGATGAGGGGATGATATTGTTAATGAGCTGGGTGATGAGTAGACAAAAGTTGTAGAATAAAACTTTAAATCTGGCAACCCCACTTCCAAAAGTTTAGTTAGTTGACAGTGTGTATGTAAACAGACACATTGAGTTGATGTATTTTACCAGGGCAGAAAAAATATCAGTTATTGATCACAACATCCAACATTGCATTTTTTTTTTTTTTTCATGTTGTTCAGTTTTAGACAGCTTTTGTGCTGTCTCTCTTTGTCAAAATATATACACTCAGTTAATAATTAGGGCCCAAGCCCTGAAAGGGCGAAGGCCCTATTGTTTTCGGTAGGATTATTATTATTAGGGCCCAAGCCCTGAAAGGGCGAAGGCCCTATTGTTTCCGTAAGGATTATTTTTTTTCTTTTTCTTTTTCTTCATTATTTTTTTTTTTTGCCTTTTTGCCACTTTTGGGGCCCTTAACATGCTCAAAAACTCTTGAAATTTTGCACACACGTCAGAACCTGCGGCCATCAGGGCCGGGCTGAAGCTGGTACCGGGGCGTGGCAGGGGGGCTCGACAGCGCCCCCTGGAATGGGGTCCGAAAACTTGGTCCATAAATCAAACACGCTTGCATGTAATAATATGAAACTCAGTACACATATAGATCTCATCGGGCCGAACAACTTTCGTGCTCTAAGTTTTACAAAAGACCAACAGGAAGTCGGTTATTATACGTTGTTTGGAAAACGCATACAATGGAATGTGAAATACTCCTCCTAGGGATTTCATCCGATCGCCACCAAACTCGGTGAGAATAAAGTCAAGACATTGAGGATGAATTCTTGCGAACGGATTTTTGATATCTCGAACGGTTTGGCCGTGGCGAGGAAACGAATTTATGGCGAATAATGGGACACAGGAAGTGTGTTATAACTTCTGCATACATTAACTGATCTTGATGAAACTTTCGCAGTGTGTTTGTTGTAAGAGGCCGATCACATGGATGTGACTATTGTGAGTCAAAGTTATAGCGCCACCAACTGGCAGCAGGAAGTGTGTCACTTTCAAAATGCTTTGAAATCACCCTCTTAATTTTACCCGATTTGCTTCAAACTTTATGTGTATAATGTAAACACACGGCAGATGTAGACCTGTGAAAGGATTATTGATATCTTAGATACTGTTGCCGTGGCAACGCATCAAATTTTAATATTATTTTCGGATGCGTTTGAGACTCTTAACATGCTTGAAATTGGATGAAACTCGACAGACACAACACTTATTAGCCAGTAGACATGTGAAAAGTTTCAGAAACGGGCGTGGCAGGGGGGCTCAACAGCGCCCTCTTGAACAGGGTCTGAAAACTTGGTCCATATATCAAACACGCTTGCATGAATTAATATGAAACTCGGTACACATATAGATTTCATGGGGCCGAACAACTTTCCCTCTGTCAAGTTTCACGCCAGCCCAACAGGAAGTCGGCTATTATGGGTTGTTTGGAAAACGCTTGCTGTGGAATGTGATGTACTCCTCCTAGAGAATTCATTCAATCACCTCCAAAATCAGTCAGCATGAAGTCAAGACATTGAGGATGCTAAATTGCGGACGGATTTTTGATATCTCTAACAGTTTGGCCGTGGCGAGGAAACAAATTTATGGCGAGAAAAGAGAAAGACGAAGTGTTATAACTTCTGCATACATTAACTGATCTTGATGAAACTTTAGCAGTGTGTTCGTGGTAAGAGACCGATCAGATGGATGTAACTATTGTCAAATTTATAGCGCCACCAACTGGCAGCAGGAAGTGTGTCACTTTCAACATGCTTTTGACAAAAGTGGGGGGGTTAGTTTTAACTACAGTTACAAAAATCAGTATATATATTGGTCTCACCGAGCCGGACAACTTTCTAATTTACAGTCATTAGCTCAGAGCAAAAGGAAGTCAGATATTTAGGTCTGAATGTGGATTTTTTAGATATTTCAGACTATGAGTTTTTAGCTACTCCTCCTAACTGGTTTATTTTTTTCACACCAAACTTTTTCAACACGATGAAAATACATTAAAGATGCTAAATTGTGAACGGATATTAAATATTTCAAACAGTTTTGATATAGTGAGGGATTAAAGTAATGTACAAAAAGGAAACGCTATAAGCCTCATCTTCTAAAAATGTAATTATACACCATTTATTTCTATATAAAAGTATACAAATATCACAACTAAACCCATTTTATTTTATTTTTTTCAATTTAAGAATTATACTATATATATATATATATATATATATATATATATATATATATATATATATATATATATATGTATGTGTGTGTGTGTATGTATATATATATATATATATATATATGTATATGTGTGTGTGTGTGTATGTATATATATATAAATATAGCTGCGAGCAGCGATGAAGGGCCAAAGCCGGCGGCACCGCCACCCCGGTGCCTTTAGGTAACTAAAGGCACCGGGGTTGCGGTGCCACCGGCTTGGGCCCGTAATCGCTGCTCGCAGCTATATTATTTAATTGTTGTTTTTTTCTGCCTTTTAGACGCTTTCTTGACATCAATCCTGAACGTGGATCAAAAACAAAGAAAGGACAAGTAACTTCAAAGAAAACTGGCCAAGTTGTGCAAAACAAGAACACCACTGTAAGCCTACAGGTGTCCTCACTTCTGCGAAACCTTGCAGACTTTGAATGGGATTTCGTTTGCACTTTTATGGACTTCAAAAAAGAAACAGCATTTCACTGTCGTTATAAAGCTTGGAAGAGCCAGGACATTTTTTAATAGAACTCTGATTGTATTCGTCTGAAAGAAGAATGTCATATACACCTAGGATGACTTGAGGGTGAGTAAATCATGTGCTAATTTTAATTTTTGGGTGAACTATTCCTTTAATTAAGTGCTAACTGTTACCTGTTTGTTGTTAAGTGTTAAAATTGCATTTTATGTTTAAAAAGTAATTCAGCCAACATGTTCACAGATGGCATTTTAACTAAATAAATGTTTTAAAACCCAGAAAATGTTGTTTTCTTTTTCCTAGTGTGACTACTCTTATGAAACCTTAAAGTATAATATTTTAATTATGTAATAATAAAAGCAGTATTCCCGGTAAAAATACAATTTATTGCTGTCGACAAGTTTAATGTAAAATGTGGTATATACTGTATTTGGTAATTACAGTGGAGTACTGTAAATGCTGTTTACTGTACTAGTGTTGTAAAAATACAGTATGTGGATGGCAACCCAGCTGCCAGTATTTAACTGTAAATTTACAGTGAAAAGTTTTACAGTGTACATGCATGCGATACTGATGCATTTTTAAAGCTGTGGCATATGGTTATGGTACTTTGTGGATGTATTGAATTGTAAAATGATGTATTGTATGTAAAATGACAAAGAAAACACTGCATTATTGTATTAAAATACTATATTATTTAAAATACTATATTTGGTATTCACACAATAGACAAAATCTCCAACTATAGGCATTTAATTTCAAGGCATTCAGATATAAGATTTGTATCCCTAATATATGTGAAAGTATGTACTATAGAAATAAGTACATATATGCGTGTATACATATATGCGTCATATATGCGTGTATACATATATGCGTCATATATGCGTGTATACATATATGCGTCATATATGCGTGTATACATATATGCGTCATATATGCGTGTATACATATGCGTCATATATGCGTGTATACATATATGCGTCTTACATATATTTCACATTTATGTGCATATACGGGAAAATATATGGCACTTGCATGAAAACGGCCATTTTTGATATATTTTGAAATATATGTTTCATATATGTATATGTGTGTTACATCTCTGTCTTAAATAAACACACGGACACCACTTTTCATTCTCAACCTCCTTCACTCTCCTTCTTTTACTGAATGTCTTACACTGCCTTTTCTCTTTAGGCCACAGCGCCTTCTAGTGACAACTGCTTGAAACAACGCCAGTAATACTGATACATTACATCCCCCCCTTTTCTTTGGATATAAAATCACATCACTTAACTGAACATGTTTAAGACTAAATTCTATATTAACTCACTGAACATATCTTGAACCCCCCTTTTTTTTTTTTTTTTTTTTTACAATTCTCAACATATTTATATACTTCACTTGCCATTTTCATTAGATCAAACACTCTAACATCTATGGCATTTATTCCTTTCAGTCCATGACATAATCAGATAACTTCTCAGGCAATCGTCTAGTCCTTTGGGGTCTATCCGGTTTTGGTGTGATTGGAAAATCAGCCTTGGGACTTTGATCATGAAAATTAGAGTCAGGACAATAACTGTTTGTGTTCTGATCTGTCTGTTCACGTCCAGTTCCTACGTCGGCCGTTTTATCGGTGTTGAATCTTTTAACATGAGTGGTGTTTCGCGTGTATCTCGCCCCAGTAGGTGATTCCACAGTCACCTGATTTCCAGTTTTGCTCACGACCTGGTGTGGGATTGGATTGAATGGAGTTGTGAATTTATCCTTCTTCTCTTGTTGCACAAGCACTGTGTCACCGACATTTACTTTTGAGTACTGTGCCCCTCGACGATCATCTGCATACTTCTTTGCTTTTGCTTTTTGTTCTGCATCCCTATCGCATACTTGCTGATCTTTGCATGCCTCTGAAAGGTTAGGCAACTTTCCTCGAATCTTTCTATTAAAAGCAATTCGGCTGGGCTTTTTCCTGTCGTGGTATGTTCTATACTCCTATACACAGTGACATATTTCCTCAGCTCCTTTTTCCAGTCAAGTCCCTCAGCCTGTGCAATTCGAATTCTTTTCATTAAAGAGGAGTTTTGGCGTTCCACCTCCCCATTAGCCTGAGCCCATTTGGGAGTAGTTTTCACATGTTCAATGCCATTGTTCTCACAAAATGCACCAAACTGTTCCGCCTTGAACTGAGGTCCTTGATCTGACCTACATGTAACAGGTAGGCCATGTCTACTAAATATAGACTCCAGGCTGTCTATAATTTTTTCTGATGTTGTTGACATCAATACATCATATTCGTAGTAGCGACTATAATAATCCACTACGACAAGTATGGAGTGACCAGTTGGGAGTGGTCCTAACAGATCTATGGCCACATCCTGCCAGGGTCCATCTGGTAGTGGCGTTGGTCTTAGTGGTTCAGGTGCGTCCGGCCTGGATACCACCTGGCACCCGTGACATGACTTGCAGTACTTCTCTGCGGCTTTATCCATACCCGGCCACCACACTTTGGACCGGAGATGCTGTTTAGTGCCCACAATTCCTAAATGTCCTTCGTGCGCTAGAGCTAATGCCCTGAGTTGTAACGCTTTTGGTACCACTATCCGTGTTCCACGGAGGACCAAATGGCCAATACAGCACAACTCGTTGGCTATTGGAGCATATGCTTTACAGTTCTCAAAATGTCCACTGTTAACTGCAAAACGCACCTCTTTCAACTCCATGTCGCTCTCAGAGGCTCTCTCGACTTCTCTGGTGGTTAACGCATTAGGAGTTGCACTCACTGCAATGAATCGGACGTATTCCTCTGACTTATGGATGTGTCTCTCAGTTTTTGCTGTTTCCCCCAGCAGTCTTGACAGCGGATCTGCAATATTCTGCCTGCCCGGTAAGTACGTGACCCTGAAATTGTATGGTTGTAATCGGAGTACCCATCGCTCTATACGTGCACAGGGTTTAGAGCGGGGGCTGTATATGGCCTCTAGCGGTTTGTGGTCCGTGATCAGCTCAAATTCTCGGCCATAAATGTAAGCGTGTAGTCTCTCACATGCCCACACGAGAGCTAGTGCCTCCTTTTCTGTCTGTGAATATCTACGTTCACAGTCCGTTAAGCAGCGACTCACATAGCATATTGGCACCGTCTCCCCTTTTTGGATCTGAACTAAGACAGCTCCCAGCCCCACTGGGCTCGCATCTGCGATCACTTTGGTTGGTGCGCATTTATCAAAATAGGCTAACGTGCTTGCTCTGGCCAATTCTTCTTTTAGCGCCTTGAACGATTGTCTTTGTTCTGGCCCAAACTCAAAGCATGTCCCCTTTTTGGTCAAGCGTCTTAGTGGTTCTGACAATGTCGCAAACTGTGGGATGAATCTGCTGCTGTAACCCACCAGACCTAGGAAACTCCTAACTTCTGAAGACGTCTTTGGTTCTCTTGCCTCCCTTACAGCTCGCACTCTTTCTTCTGTTGGACCGATTCCTTTCTCAGACAAAAGAATTCCCATGAATATCAATTTGCTCATGTTGAACTGGCACTTCTCAGCGTTTAATGTCAATCCCCGTTCGCTCAGCCTTTTAATGACCGCATGTAAACGTTGATCGTGCATTTCTTTGTCACTAGCATGAACAATGACATCATCTGAGATATTTTCTACCCCCTCAATTCCTGCTAAGGCTTTGGCAATCTCGTGTTGATACTGTTCGCTGGCGGAGGATACACCAAAGATCAGCCTTTTATAACGATATACGCCATTATGCACCGCAAATGTAGTGATCTCCCTTGATTCAGGGCTGAGCTCCAGTTGGTGGTAACCCCACTTTAAATCCAGCTTGCTGAATATAGTTGAGCCATTAACGCCTTGGAGAATTTCATCCACTGTCGGGATGGGGTACCGCTCCCTCACTATAGCGCGGTTAGCCTGCCTCATGTCCAGACACAATCTTATCTCTGAGTTAGCCTTTGGCACAATGACCACAGGATTCACCCATGGTGTGGGACCGCTGACGGGTTCAATGATGTCCATGTCCATTAGCTCCTTTATTCTCTGTTCTACTGCTCTTCTGAGATTAAATGGAATGCGTCTGAGTGGCTGTGCTACTGGTTTTACACTCTGGTCTATGTGTAAGGTGACTTGATTGGTGTTTAACTTGCCAACCCCACTGAACACTTCTGGATATTTTTGTTGCAGTGCTTGTTTTATTTCCATCACAGCAGAGATGTCAGCTCCTATTTTCAGCACTCCCAGCTTAATAGCAGTCTCTTTTCCCAAAAGTGGTTCTCCTTTCCCTCTTATCACAATGAACTCAGCCTGCTCCGTTTTATTGGATATATTCACCTCACATTTGAATGCACCCTTGACTGTTAGGGGTTGGTTGGAAGAGTATGTGTATAGCTTTCTTTCAGCTTCAGGAACATATGACTTGCATTTAATTTTACTCTGTTTAAGATCCTCCCAGGTATCTTCATCAATTACATTATTTGTGGCACCTGAGTCGATTAACAGTGTTAGTTTTACTCCGCCCACAAGGAAAGTCAACCTCTCTGACATTGTATTCTCTTGGACTGCAAATGCATAATCAGCTTCCTCCACATTATTTACACGATTCTTTTTTTGGTGTTTCGTGCGACACATCTTGGAAAAATGGTCTTTTCCGTTGCATTTATGACATACTTGACCTCGTGCTGGACATATTTGGTCTCTGGCTAAATGGTCCTTGTGTCCACATCTGTAACATTTCCTATCTACTTTTTCATCTGTTCCCTCTGCAGGTCTGTTTCTGGTGTATCCTTTCTCTTTTTTGTCTCTTTTTTGCACAATTCGATTAACTGCCCCTGTTTCAGGTTTCAACGACATCACTGACATCTGCTCTTCAATTCTCTCACACTGTGACGCTAATTCCACTGAACGAGCGAGCGTTAGACTCAGACCTTCCTCCAGTAATTTCCGACGAACATAATCTGACATGCATTTGCTGAGAATAGCATCTCTTATCTGATTGTCTGTGTCTGTTTGAAACCCACAGTCTTTTGCAGCTTGCCGCAGGCGAGTGGCAAATTGTTGTATCGTCTCACCTGTTTTCTGAGTCAACATGTGAAAAGCTTGTCGGGCGAATGCTGCGTTGACTTGAGGCACGAAATAAGAATTCAAAGCGGTCACTGCGGCGTCATAGTCAGTTACCTCCCCCGTGTTCTCCAGAGTTGAAAAGACATCTTGTACATCTGGTCCCGCGAGGTGTAGCATTAAAGCTCTCCTCCGTTGTTTAGTCGCGTCCGTCACATCCCCTGTGATGATAAGTCCTTTCCCATCTGCGTACAATTCGAAAGACTTTAGCCATCGCGTCCATCTCGGTCCTAGCGTGGCTGGGTCCGAAAAACATTCAAAGTTCTGGATCCCGCTTTTCTCTGTCATTGTTTCGGTTCACAGCTTTAGATGTACTGTTTTTTTATTTTATTATTTTTTATCCTCGTCGCCAGTGTTACATCTCTGTCTTAATTAAATAAACACACGGACACCACTTTTCATTCTCAACCTCCTTCACTCTCCTTCTTTTACTGAATGTCTTACACTGCCTTTTCTCTTTAGGCCACAGCGCCTTCTAGTGACAACTGCTTGAAACAACGCCAGTAATACTGATACATTACAATGTGTTTTACATATATGAATTTTGCATATATTCTCATATATGCAGCAGACATACATGGGCACTAACATTATATATGTAATTTACATATATTGACATATATTACATTTCTGTATGGGTCAGGCGCGGCACGAGCCGCGTGGAAAACGCGTGCATTCTAGAAATAGAACCGACGCCTATTTTTCACGCGACACGCAAGCGTCTTGGAAGCGTTTCCATGCAAAATTGAATAGGAAAATCTGTTTATTTGTCATTTTGACACGAATACATATTAATAAATGTCCTTTTGATGTTTAAAAGTGTCTAGGTTTTGACATAAATGCAAATATAAATGTAATTTTACAAAATATGATCGATTTTCAAATACTGCTGTATTGAATGAACAGCTTTTAGCAAACTCTATTGCTATACTGAGATGAGGAATATATACTGTATGTGTTTTGTCAAAAATAATGTCATCAACTAACTAATGAATCCTTTACTTTGAAATACGTATGATAAAATGTATACTTTAGTTTTGAAAGACGTTGACTAGTTTTGAAAAGATTATAAAGTATGTATGTGCATGCATATATATGTGTGTGTGTATATATGAAGAGTTCAGATGCAAAAGCCTCTAAATGCCATCTGAAATTTTCTCCTAGAATGATCATTTTTATGAAGCTTGTATATTTAAGTTAGCTATAGGTGACACACCTGAATGAATGGCTCATTAAGTATGCAGGGACGTAGTCTCACCAGGTGTGAACTACTAAATATGCATGATGCTGTTGGAGCGTTTACGCCCCATCCGCATATTGGCTTTCCAAACTAAAAGTGTTTCACAAAACTAAAATCAATGTATCGTTTTTTTGTGGATGATTAGGCAGGATGATTTTCATATCATTTTGAACAAAAAACACTAGGCGATGACATCCATTAGTCAAAAGTCTTATTGCCACATATTTAGTATGTGTTTTGTGGCCTTATTTCAGAAACTTTCATTTTTAGTTTTTTCGATAACCATGCATAAACATTATTCTCTCAAAAATGAAAACATGTACATACATGTGGCTCACATATTATGGAATTCCTGTTTGTGCTATATAGAGTGAATTTACACCTTTGCCATTAATATGTTTATAAGCAACTGAAAAAAGCACAAATGTCAGGGCATGTCAGAACATCTCAAGGATCCCAAAAACACCCCAGACCCCAGAGGGTTAAAGTTGTTTACAGTAAGACTGTAACTGTTCATCTGGTTATGGAACCAAACAGACTAATGACTAATGATTTGTAAAATGGGTTTCAAATAAATGTTTTCTGTTTTTCTACATGGACGTCCATTCATTGTCATTTCCACAACACCCAGTCATTTCCACCACCTCATAACTTTTTAAAAAAATATGTACAAAATTCTAATCACTCATTAAAAAAATTCTGCATAGTTTATGGGATAATGTTCCACTTAATGTAATAACACAAGTAGTTATTTTTCTGAAATGTATCTAACCAATGCAATATTATATTTCAGGTTGTGGTGGATGTAAGCTTTGTGTTTGGGCCTCATGACAATTCATTTACTTACTCCACAAATCTATGGTAATTGCAATATAGGTATAAATTGGTAAAACTATGTGTGGAAGTGGTTTTACACTGTTAAGAAATTATGTATATCATAAGAATTTTAAATAATAATCAAATATTTGCATGTGATGGAAATGACATTTGTTCAGTGCGGATCGGAAAATATGTCAAAAAACACCAATTTGTCTTATAATGTAAGTGCGTTCTCTTATGGATCATTAAACTAGACTAGTTATATTTAACTGTTAGACTGTGACAATTTTGATTTGAACACTTTTTTTTTACATCAAGTTCACAAGGCCAAAAGTGCCCGTAGTTGAAGAACCACCCATATTCAAATGTTCAAAGAAGGTTCAAATGTAAGTTGCAATGCAGCTTCAAAGGCTCGACACGATCCCAGTCGAGAAATAAGGGTCTTATCCAGCGAAACGATCGGTCATTTTCAAAAAAAAAAAAAAAAAGAAGATATATATATATATATACTTTTTAACCACAAATGCCCGTCTTGTACCACCTCTGAGATGCGCCATGTATCTCGTCATCACGTTGGAAAGGTCACGAAAAAAATAAATAATAATAATAATAAATTAAAACAAAGATGTTCGCCCTTTATTGAACCGGAGTACACAGACAAATAACTTGACGCGTTACCTTTCCAACGTGATGACGCAATGCGTGGCACATCTCAGAGATGGTACACGACGAGCATTTGTGGTTAAAAAGTATATAATTGTTTTTTTGTGTGTGAAAATGACCGATCGTTTCGTTGGATAAGACCCTTATTTCTCGATTGGGATCATTATGGAGCTAATAATATGACAAAATGATTTGAATTTTAATTGTGTAAATTTGAATTATTTGCAAGTGTAATCTAACAAAATTGAATTTTAGGTGGTAGTTTAAATAGTTCTGAATTTGATTTTTTTTAAACTAAGGGTGTCACGATTCTCCAAATCCTCAATTCGATTACATTTCCGATTCTAAAGTCACGGTTCGATTCGATTCTCGATTTGTTTGATTGTAAAAAAAATTGCATCACAATAAGTGTATTGTGATTGTCACTAACATAGTTACTAAACTGAATTTTATTAGGTATAGTGACAACATGTTACAATGTTTACATGGTACAATTTCTGGTAAGCTACACTTTTTTTTATTATTTCAATTAAATTCAATTATTGTGATTTGATTTAATATTGACTCATTTGGATAAATATTAGGTAGGCTACACAAGATAGGTGTTAATTTGTCTCAAAAAAAATTAATAAAAATAAACTCACCTAATGCTGTAAACATACAGAGAGCCCTATGTTAGTAGGCTATTATTTAAGGTTAAAAATAATTAAATATAATGCGTTTTTTATTATAATAACAACTTTATTTAAAGATATAGCCTAAGTAAAAAATATAATATGTAATATAGAACACATATTTAGCAAAATACTCTCTATAGCTATTTTTTCTTTCCAACTACGTGCTATAGCCTATTTTATGGTCACATGGCTTTCCTGAGGTAAATGTGACATAATTGTTCTCCAGCTATGTTATTGACCTCTTCACGCTGATGAAAAACACTGATTGATTGATATTATGTATGAGGAATATACATTTCAGTAAGTTGTACTGTATCTTTCAACAGTGTTCCTGTTTTTTTTACTATTAGCTAGTAGAGATGATCGGTTCACGTGCGCTAGGGATCTGTCACGTAACATTTACAAGCGCCAAAACGGTATTTATTGTTTGAATTTCGTAATAAAATTGACAGAATCTGAGAGCTGAGATTTTTTTTATATCATAAAGTAACCTGCTCTAGTCTGGCGGTCTCCGTGTCCTCTTTGCTTCGCGATTTTTCTGTGCGTGAGAGCGTGTGAAAAGTGTCAATTGCGTGTCTCACGGTAAATGCGTGAGAGTTGACAGCTCTGGCAGCACTTCAACACGTGTGTTTTTTTTTTCGCTTGGCAAGCCGAGCTGACGTGACATGGGGGCGTGACAGCATCGACGATTCCATTTTTTGATTCGATAATTGAGATTAAGCATTAATTTCGATCGATTTCGATTTAAAATCGAAATCGTGACACCCTTATTTTAAACTAATATTGAACATTTGAAATTTAACAAATTGAAATGTTTTTATGGCTGAATTTTATAGACATGTATTTTCAAACAGCTAGTTTTTTTTGTTCTGAATTCTTATACTGCAAATATTTAGTTTAAAAAAATACAGATTCAAGTTTTCAAGATGAAGAAATTCGGAACTTCAAATTCAGTTTTCTAAAATTCAATCTCAAAAATTCAGATCTTACAGAAAGTAGGTCACAGGTCATCCACAGGGAAGAGTAAAGGATCTCAGAAAAGTCGAACGGAGCATTTTGGCTGCACTGCAGTAGTTTTCTGCCGCAAACGCGGTGGTGGTTCAAGAGAATCCGTGTATCTTTCGCTCAGTCGTTTTTTTATTTAATATTAAGAGTAGAAAAATGAGAAAACAGCTTGAGTATTAGATTTCTAATATTCTAGCAATAGTAGTGCTCCGCTACTGCAGTTGCACGGAGCTTACAAAACTTAAAGCGTGTATTGCAACTAGGCTACATTTCATTTTCTCATCAAACAACTAGACTAACGAATGGCTCGGCACAACAGAAGAGCCTAAGACAGGGAATTCAGAACTATTTAAACTACCACCTAAAATTCTATTTTGTTTCACTTGTAAATAATTCAAATTTACACAATTCAAATTCAAATCATATTGTCATATTTTAAGCTCCATAGATCTTGTAGAGACTTTGAAGCTGCATTGAGACTGACATTTGAACCTTCTTTGAACAAGTTGGTTGCCATTGAAGTCCATTATATGGAGAAAAATCCTGGAATGTTTTCCTCAAAAACCTTAATTTCTTTTCGACTGAGGAAAGAAAAACATGGACATCTTGAATGACATTCAAGATGTCCATGTGGAGCTCTATCGATTTGATTCATAATCCGTGATTTTTCTCTTTAAACTTACTTACAACGAACATTTTCTACTTTTCCTCAATGAGAAGCACTGCTGCTCAAACCTCATAGTAACAACGCGGACTGTTGAGCAGACGCGTCTCAAGCCGATTAGTGATCCAACACCGGTTTTCACCTGTGGGTCACGGCTGAGCGTGTCTTCTCTACACTCACTTACAAATGAACATTTTCTCGCCTATCGTGCGTCTACATTACACCTGTACCACTAAAAAGACGGATTATATCCAAGACTTCAGTCATAAATTAGTATTAATATTGATAGCATCACTGGTAGCGTCGTTGCTAACTTACTGTCCATCTGTTAAAATGGCGAATATATCAGATGTATGTTGTCTACCTTTTGGTGCAGGTGAGGACACATTCGAGCTGGAAGCTGTAGAGAAGCAGATCCGCGACCTTTTAGAGAAACAAGTCGAGCTGAGAGACCGACTGAATTAGCTCTTGAAACAGCACGCACCGATGCGTCGATGAGAGACCGGCGTTTAGCTCTTGAAACATCACGCGCCGATGCACACAAATCAGTGACTAACATTAGTAATCCGCTGACCCCGACCTCGTCTACTCCGTGCGTTTCTCAGCATTGGTCCCGAGCGCCCAGGTCACGATCAGCCATGGTTTCGTTCACTCCGGCTCCGACACGCCACCACGAAGCCTGGCTGGTTCCGCAGCGGAAGACGCGGGCCAGGACCAGAGCAAGAATCTCTCCGCCCTTCCCGGTTTTCGAGATCTCCACCCAGAACCGCTTCGCCCCTCTTCGCAAAACGGAATGCGATGCTGTGATCATCGGCGATTCCATCGTCCGGCACGTCCACGCTACATTAGGTAAAAGTAAGGTGCGCACTCACTGCTTTCCTGGTGCTCGTGTTTTCGATATCGCTGCACGGGTACCCGAGATCTTGAACGGTGACGAGCGTGTTGGAGCCGTCGTGTTGCACGCGGGAGTGAACGATATCAGGCTGCGGCAGACGGAGGTTCTGAAGAAAGACTTCAGGAGCCTGATCGAGTCGGTACGCAGCACATCGCCTGAAAAAACGATCATTGTGTCTGGACCGCTTCCCACGTACCGACAAGGGCATGAAAAGTTCAGTAGATTATTTGCGCTAAATGAATGTCATGGTGCAATGAGCAGAAACTGCTCTTTGTAAATAATTGGAATCTGTTTTGGGAACGTCCTAGGCTCTTCCGCGGTGATGGCTTACACCCAAGTAGAATCGGAGCAGATCTTCTGTCTGATAACATCTCCAAGATGTTAAATACCGTTTGACTAGTAACCAAAAATCCAAATTACAGTCTCTGCTGCACCAACTTAATTGATATAAATACTAGTGTAGAACATTGCATAGAAACTGTGTCTATTCCTCGTTTAGTGAGATCAAATAATAAATCTACTGCAGGATCTAGGAA
This sequence comes from Squalius cephalus, assembly GCF_949319135.1. Lineage (NCBI taxonomy): Eukaryota > Metazoa > Chordata > Actinopteri > Cypriniformes > Leuciscidae > Squalius > Squalius cephalus. Next base: position 12,676,731 of record NC_137140.1, on the reverse strand, counting down.
AAATCTAATTGTTATTAAAACAGAAAATCTCGCTATTAGTGAACAAAAACAATTTCTAAAGCTAGGTCTTCTAAACATTAGATCACTCACACCCTAAGGCAGTTATTGTAAATGAAATAGTCACAGATAATAGCATCGATGTACTTTGCCTTACTGAAACCTGGCTTAAACCAAATGATTATTTTGGTCTTAATGAGTCTACACCATCAGGATACTGTTATAAGCATAAGCCCCGTCTGATTGGTCGTGGCGGCGGTGTTGCAACAATCTATAGAGATATTCTTAATGTTACCCAGAAAACAGGTGACAAGTTTAATTCGTTTGAAGTACTTGTACTAAATGTTACGCTCTCAGATGTAAGAAAAAAAATCCCTATTATCTCTAGCTTTGGCTACCGTATATAGACCGCTAGGGCCTTACGCTGATTTCCTAAAAGAGTTTTCAGATTTTCTCTCAGACCTATTGGTCAACGTCGATAAAGCATTAATTGTTGGAGATTTTAACATACACGTAGATAATTCTAATGATGCGTTAAGGACTGCGTTTACAGATTTATTAAACTCCTTTGGGGTCAAGCAAAACGTCACTGGTCCCACTCATCGTCTTAATCATACACTCGCTTTAATTATATCATATGAAACCGATCCAACCGATATAGATATTATACCGCAAAGTGATGATGTTGCTGACCATTACATGGTAACTTGCATATTACGTACTGCTGTAATATGTCATGCTGCGCCGCGTTATCGACCAGGCAGAACAATCCTCCCATCCACCATAGATAATTTCTCAAATTGCTTATCCGATCTGTCTCAGCTGCTGCCTGAACCCAAACAAACAGATGAACTAGAAGAGCTAACTAGCACTATGAGCACCATTCTCTCCAGAACATTGGATATTGTTGCACCCGTTAAATTAAAAAAGGTCAGAGAGAAAAATAAAGCAACATGGTACAACAATACTACGCATGTTCTAAAGAGAGAAACCCGTAATTTAGAGCGTAAATGGAAACAAACTAATTTAGAGGTCTTTAGAATCGCGTGGAAAGACAGTATGTCACGTTATAAAAAGGCCCTAAAATCGGCCAGGGCTGAGCACCTCCGCAAACTAATAGAAAATAACCAAAACAATCCAAGGTTTTTATTTAAAACCGTGGCTAGACTAACAAATAAACAAGCGTCACCTGAACAAAATATCCAGTTACAGTTTAGTAGTAATGATTTCATGAACTTCTTCACTGAGAAAATAAAAAGCATCAGAACCACAATTGTAAATGTTCAATCTTCAATCGCGCCTTATAATTCAGCCTCAATTATCACCCCGCAAGAACAATTACAGTGCTTTACAACTATAGAACAAAAAGAGTTAAATAAACGTATCACTTCATCTAAAACAACAACATGTTTATTAGATCCTATACCAACTAAACTACTGAAAGAAGTGTTACCTATAGTGGAAGAGCCTCTCCTCAACATTATTAACTCATCTTTATCTTTAGGTCATGTTCCAAGAACATTTAAATTGGCAGTTATAAAACCACTCATTAAGAAACCACAATTAGATCATAATAACCTAGCAAATTATAGACCCATTTCAAATCTTCCATTTATGTCTAAAATATTAGAAAAAGTTGTGTCCGCTCAACTGGGCTCTTTCTTGCAAGAAAATGACATCTATGAAAAGTTTCAGTCTGGTTTTAGGCCGCACCATAGCACTGAAACTGCGCTCGTTAAAATCACAAATGATTTACTTTTAGCTTCTGACCAAGGCTGTATCTCAATATTAGTTTTACTTGATCTTAGTGCTGCGTTCGATACTATAGATCACATAATACTCTTAGATCGACTACAAAATTATACTGGTGTTCAAGGACAAGCATTAAGCTGGTTCAGATCATACTTATCTGACCGCTATCATTTTGTCTATTTAAATGGAGAAAAATCTATCATAACTCCAGTAAACTATGGAGTGCCGCAAGGATCTGTGTTAGGCCCTCTATTATTCTCAATATATATGCTGCCACTTGGAAATATTATGAAGGAAACATGGAATTAGTTTCCATTGTTATGCTGATGACACTCAAATATATATTTCATCACGGCCGGATGAAAACGCTAAATTATCCAAACTGACAGAGTGTGTTAAAGATATAAAAGATTGGATGACGCGTAATTTTCTTTTATTAAATCCAGACAAGACAGAGGTACTACTTATCGGTTCAAAAAAACGCCCACAAAACCTCTCACAATACAATTTTAACATAGTAGGATGCCCTGTTACTTTATCCTCTACAGTAAAAGACCTGGGTGTTATATTAGATTGCAACCTGTCTTTTGAAAATCATATTTCATGTTACAAAAACAGCCTTTTTCCACCTTAGAGACATTGCTAAGCTACGTAATATGCTATCAGTTTCTGATGCAGAAAAGTTAGTTCATGCATTCATGACCTCGAGACTAGATTACTGTAATGCTTTATTAGCTGGTTGTCCTGCATCCTCAATAAACAAGCTACAGTTAGTCCAAAATGCAGCCGCTAGAGTTCTTACTAGATCAAGAAAATATGATCATATAACACCGATTTTAACATCACTACATTGGTTACCTATAAAGTCCCGTATTAACTACAAGGTATTGCTACTGACTTATAAAGCCCTAAATGGCTTAGCTCCAGTGTATTTAACGGATCTTCTATCGCCCTATAATCCATCGCGCTCTTTAAGATCACTAAATTCGAGGCTTTTGGTCATACCTAGGATATCCAGATCCACCAAAGGAGGGAGAGCATTTTCACATTTAGCTCCAAAACTCTGGAATAGCCTTCCTGATACTGTTTGTTGCTCAGACTCGCTCTCCCAGTTTAAAGCTAGATTAAAGACGCATCTCTTCAGCCAGGCATTCATATAATATTTTTAATCTTACAGTTAAATCCGGTCTCTAGTTCAAAACGCCGGAGGAGAACTGGCCCCCGACTGAGCCTGGGTTCTCCCAAGGTTTTTTTTTTTTCTCTCCATTAGGTCACCTGATGGAGTTTCAGGTCACCATTAGGTCACTTGATGGAGTTTTTCGGTTCCTTGCCACTGTTGCCTTTGGCTTGCTCAGTTGGGGATATTTTGGGGATATTTAATTTTAATTTTATCAATCAATAAATTCCACTAGAAACAAACCTTGTTGTATTATTCTAATTTAATACTGTGAAGCTGCTTTGATACAATCTGGTATTGTGAAAAGCGCTATACAAATATACTTGACTTGACTTGAATGACATGGGGGTGAGTAAATTATCAGGAATTTTTTTGTTTTGAAAGTGAACTAATCCTTTAATAGTCACTTCTCCACTTAAAGGCATAATGGTAATGACACTTTTTTGATCTTCAGAACAAAAAATGAAGATACTTTTGATATCCGAGTCCTTTCTGTTCCTCAATAGGCAGCAATGAAATAAATCATTAAAGTAGCTCATCTGACTCCAGTGGTTTAACCTCATTTCATGAAGCAACATGAGTGCTTTTTGTAAAAAAAAAAAAAACTAAAAAAACAATTTACTAAATCTTATCGAATTGTTCAAATAACAACAACTGGCTGCTCATGCATGATCAAAACACACATACTTTGTGATGTCCTCGTGAACATGCATTGCAGGTCAGTTATTTTGTAAATAAAGTGGAATATTGTTTTTTTGCACAAAGTACTCGCGTTGCGTCATAAAATTAAGATTATACCATTACATTTGCATGGATTACTTTGTCTTTCTTACCTTTCTGGGGCTTTAAAGTGCTAGATGCCTAGGTTGCCTATGGAGGGACCGAAAGCTCTCAGAGTTCATAATAAATATCTTCATCTGTGTTCTGAAGATGAATAAAAGTCTCAAAGGTATGGAATGACATGTGGGTGAGTAATTAATGACAGAATTTATATCTTTGGGTGAAGTAACCCTTTAACAAAATTATTTTTACTGTAGTTTTAATTCAATACCTTGCATAATTAAAGGAATAGTTCACCCAAAAGTTAAAATTATCCCATGATTTACTCACCCTCAAGTAATCCTAGGTGTATATGACGCTACTTTCAGACGAATACAATCAGAGTTATATTAGAAAATGCACTGTCTCATCCAAGCTTTATAATGGCAGTGAATGGCTGTATATTTTTTGAAGTCCATCAAAATGCATCCATCCATGATAAAAGTGCATCTATCCATCATTAAAATATACGGCCATTCACTATAAATCATTTTTAAATTATAAAATTTTAATTTATAATTTATAAATCATGCCTTTTCACTTTTCTCTGTTGTAGTATTTTTATTGTTTGGTTTCATTCAGGTATGTGATGTTGATGAAGCCTGGGCACAAGTATCTGTTGGGGTGCTGACTGTCATTGATGAAGAACAACTTCCCTGTCTAAATAAACTCTACCTTTGCCCAGTGTCTACTGCCATCATTGTTGAGAGAGATATTGTAATGGATAATCTGCAGAAACTGTCTCAGGCAATTTGCATCTATTTTGGTCTGTCTTATGCTTTAAATTTGGATTACCCAAAAGACATGAAAAATACTTTTAACTTCATTCAGAAATTGATGCTTGCTTTGAGACAGAACAAACTCTCACCAAAACTGCAATCTCTGAACAATCTCCTGTTGAGTAATCAAATGTGCAGGATTGATGATGTTTGGCATTAGATTACATTTGTTTATGACAGTGGAATTAGATTAGTTGATCGAAAAATAAAAGGGAAACTAAGCCACTTGTTTAAAATTGTCAGCCCATTAGTTCATGAGCAAGTTAAAGGGTTAGTTCACCCAAAAATGAAAATTCTGTCAGTAATTACTCACCTTGTCGTTCAAAACCCGTAAGACCTTCGTTCATCTTCAAAACACAAATAAAGATATTTTTGATGAAATCTGAGAGCTTTCTACCCCCCAATGACTGCAACGTCATTGCAACTTTCAAGGCCCAGAAAGGTAGTAAAAACATTGTTACAATAGTCCATGTGCAGTATACAGTACTTCAACCTTAATATTATGAAGCGACAAGAATACGTTTTGTGCGCAAACCCCCCCCCCCCCCCCCCCCCCCCCCCCAAATAACGACATTATTCAACAATCTCTTCTCTTCCACGTCATTCTCCTACGCTGTTGACGTAGTGTAAACGCCCAGTACTTCTGGGTTCTATGTCAGAACGTAGGCTTATTATTGGCCAGCATCACACATGACCAGCGTCAGCCAATAATAAGCCTCAATCTGACGTAGAACCCAGAAGTACTGGGCGTTTACACTACGTCAACAGCGTAGGAGAATGACGTGGAAGAGAAGAGATTGTTGAATAATGTCGTAATGGCGGGGGTTTTACACACAAAAAGTATTCTTGTTGCTTCATAACATTAAGGTTGAAGTACTGTAGTCACATGGACTATTTTAACTATGTCTTTACTACCTTTCTGGGCCTTGAAAGTTGCAATGACATTGCAGTCTGGGACAGAAACCTCTCAGATTTCATCAAAACTATCTTCATTTGTGTTCCTAAGATGAACGAAAGTCTTACGGGGTTGGAACACCATGAGGGTGAGTAATTACTGACAAAATTAAAAATTTTGGGTTGTATACCCCAATGCAAACTTGTGTGGACCACCCCTGTGTCAGTTGTTAAGAAAACAAATACAATAAATTTACCTTTGAACTGTATCATTGCCTTAAATTTAATTGTCCAGTTGTAAATGTTATCTTTGTAAAATTGTGAAAGTATTCTCAATGATATATAATAGATGATTGATAGCACTTAAGTTATTGGAGTAAAGCTTACTTGCTCTTTTAAGTGCAATCGGTTTGCATGGTTTTAACAAGTAAACTGGATTGTTTTTGAAGTAAAGTAAACTCAGTAATTCCAAGTTGTAGAAAACATCAGAGTTAACACAACTAGCATAAATGAGTACATCTAAAGTAAATGATCAAGTATACTATACAAATTAGTTTTAAGTTACTGGAACTCTCTTGTAAGTGTACACTACTAGACATGCACTTGTTAGTACTACATACTATTCCTATTTCAAGGCAAGGCAAGGCAAGTTTATTTATATAGCACATTTCATACACAATGGCAATTCAAAGTGCTTTACATAGAAGAAATTAAAATAATATAAATAAATAAGAATAATTAAAACAGTTTAGAAAAATAATAAATAAAATACAGTACAGTACAAACAGTCGGACGAACATTGGCACAGTGCTCATTCAGTAAATGCATAGTTAAACAGATGTGTTTTGAGTCTGGATTTGAATGTGACTACAGTAGGAGCACATCTGATCTCCTCTGGAAGCTGGTTCCAGCTGCGGCTGGCATAATAGCTAAAAGCAGATTCACCATGCTTAGAGTGAACCCTTGGTATTTCTAGCTGATATGATCCTAGTGATCTGTTGGGTTTATATTCAGTGAGCATATCTGCAATGTATTGAGGTCCTAGGCCATTGAATGATTTATATACCAGTAATAATACTTTAAAATCAATCCTAAATTTAACTGGGAGCCAGTGTAAAGACCTGAGGACTGGTGTGATATGTTCATATTTTCTAGTTCTGCTCAGAATCCTGCCGGCAGCGTTCTGTATGAGCTGCAACTGTCTTATGGTCTTTTTGGGAAGGCCAGTGAGGAGTCCATTACAATAATCCACCCTGCTGGTGATGAAAGCATGCACAAGTTTCTCTAAGTCTTGTCTGGAAACAAAGCATCTAATTCTTGCAATATTTTTCAGATGATAGTATGCTGATTTAGTTATTGCTTTGACATGACTACTGAAACTAAGGTCTGACTCTAGTGTCACACCAAGATTCCTGACTTGATTTTTAGTTGTTTGACCCCTAGAGTGAAGGTATGCATTCACCTTGAGAACTTCATCTTTGTTTCCAAATACAATGACTTCAGTTTTGTCTTTGTTTAACTGAAGAAAGTTTTGGCACATCCAACTGTTGACTTCGTCAATGCATTGGCACAGGCAGTCAATGGGGCTGTAATCGTTAGGCGATAGGGCTAAGTAGAGCTGTGTGTCGTCTGAATAGCTGTGGTAAGCAATTTGGTTCTTTCTCATTATTTGGCTCATTGGGAGCATATACAGGTTGAACAGGAGTGGCGCAAGAATTGAGCCTTGAGGGACTCCGCATGTCATGGATGTCCACTCAGACTTATGATCTCCTATACTCACATAATAACCTCTCCCATCTAAGTATGACCTGAACCATTTTAGGACTATCCCAGAAAGCCCCACCCAGTTTTCCAGCCTGTCAAGAAGTATGTTATGATCGACAGTGTCAAATGCAGCACTGAGGTCGAGTAGTACCAGCACCGATAATTTGCCTGAATCAGTATTTAAGCGAATATCGTTTATTATCTTTATGAGCGCTGTCTCTGTGCTGTGGTGCGGTCGGAAACCAGATTGAAAATTGTCAAAGTATCCATTCGAGCATAAGAATTTGTTCAGCTGATTGAAGACAACTTTTTCAATGATCTTGCCTATGAAAGGAAGATTTGAGATCGGCCTATAGTTGCTTAATATGGTCTTATCCAGATTGTTCCTTTTCAGGAGGGGCTTGACAACTGCAGTTTTCAGGGAGTTTGGAAAACTCCCAGAGAGAAGTGAGGCATTTACCACTTCTAGAAGATCTGCTTCTAAACTGTTTAACACACTTTTGAAAAATGATGTGGGAAGTGTGTCAAGAGCGCAGGTTGATGTTTTAAGGTGCTGTACGGTTTCTTCCAAAATTTTGCCATCAATTTCTTTGAAGTCAGACATAGTAACTACTTTCTCAGGTGGTCTGATCTGTCTGACCTCAGTGCAACTCAAGGATGTGCTGATCACCTTTCTGATATTATTGATTTTCTCAGAAAAGAAAGAAGCAAACTCATTGCACTTGTTCTCTGAGAGCATTTCACTGGGAATCTGGCTTGGGGGGTTTGTCAGTCTCTCTACAGTAGCAAAAAGAGTGCGTGTGTTGTTTAAATTACTGTTTATAATATTTGAGAAGAAAGTCTGTCTAGCTTTGCCTAGTTCCATATTGAAAGCATGAAGGCTGTCTTTGTAGATGTTATAATGGACTACAAGTTTTGTCTTCCGCCACATGCGCTCTGCTTTTCTGCATTGTCTTTTCATAATTTGCACTGCTGTTGAGTTTCTCCAAGGTGCTTTTTGTCTGCCACTCTTCTTCCTGACTTTAACAGGAGCAATATCATCAATTATCATCAGGAGCAAGATCAATATCCATGGACAAGCCAAAATCCGCGGCGGTCATCGGCAGTGCAGTCAGGTACTGTCACCTCTACCGGTGAGTGCTCCACACCGCAGTTTCCACCCATTGCCCAAGTAACAATACAGACTAAAACCAGGAATCCCGTGTTGAAAAGACATAGATCATCTAATATTTTCCATACTCTGAATCAGGGAAAAATAATATGGGATCCGCGAGCCAAACCTAAAGGCTTATTAGGCGGACATTTAAATATAAGGAGTATGGCACCTAAACGAGAAGAGCTAGAACATCTGCTCTGCAATTCCAACATTGATTTTATAGGCCTCTCTGAAACGTGGCTGACACATAACTCTCCAGATTCTGTTGTAAATATGCCTGGCTATAATGTGTACAGGAATGACAGGGAGCATGGTAGGGGCGGAGGAGTTTTGTTGTATGTGAGAGATGATTTTAATAGTAAACAGATTGTATGGCCAGAGGATATCCAAATTGAAGGTGTCGGAGTAGACGTATCCCTTTCATCTTCAATGTCATTTACCATAATATGTGTATATCGTAAACCATCTGCAAAGTTGGATTTCTATGAAAAATTTAAACTTCTTCTCAAATATTGTGATTTAAATAAAGAAACAATCATTATTGGTGATTTTAACGTAAATTGGAATGAAAAGAAGGTTAGAAAACATCTTAAAGAAACTACAGACCGCTATTATTTCACACAATTAATTCAACAGCCCACTCGGATAACTTCACGTTCCAAAACATTAATAGATTTACTTTTTGTCAATCGACCTGAAAGAATTACAAAAACATTTAACTTTATGACAGGCTTATCAGATCACAATGCTTTCTTTTTTTCAAGAAAGCTCACAAAAAGACGTTTCAAAGTTTCACACAGTCATACTGTGTATAATGCTATTCCAAAAAAACAAATGCCAAACTTTGCGGCAGCTTTGCAAGAAACCGATTGGAGTGAATTAAATCAAAGTGAGGACATAGAGAATTGTAGTAATCTGTTTCAGTCTAAAATTAATCAAGTAATGTTAAATTTTACCAAAAGAGGAAGCCATAATAAGAGAAAAGGAAAGTTGTTTCCTTGGTTAAATGATGAGTGTAGGAAATTAATGAAGGAGAGGGATGTGCAACTTAAAAAATCATTAAAATCAAGTCTTACAATAGATAGGCAAAAATTTACATCCTTAAGAAATAAAGTCACTAACTATATGCGAAAGGCAAAAGCAAAATTCTTCATGGATATTATCACTGATGCAAAAGGGAATGGCAAAAAAATCTGGCAAAATCTCAACAAATTACTTGGTAGACAAAAGAAAGAATCAATTGAAGACTTTGAACTCAAAATTAACAACGCTGTAGTAAAAAACCCAAATTCTCTATCAAATGAATTTAACCAATATTTTTCTAAATCTGTTAGGGAGATAACTGAACTGTTTGAGCCACCTGAGAAAATAACTAGACCCATTGATCCTTCCAAGCCTGTGTTCAATTTGTGTGAAATAACAGAGCTGGAGGTAGACAACATCATTGGATCACTTAAGAGTTCCAAAGCAAAGGATGCTTATGGGTTAGATTCACATTCTCTAAAATTATGTAAAGACTCCTTAATTGCTCCTATAACATATATGATCAATTTATCATTCAAGCAGAGAATTGTTCCATCCTTCTGGAAAATGGCCTTAGTCACCCCAATCTTTAAATCTGGTGATAAATTAAATGTAGCCAACTACCGACCAATCAGTATCCTTCCAGTGGTCTCCTAGGTCGCTGAGAGGTGGGTTGCTAAAATTATAAATAAGCATCTAAATAAAGGCCACTCCCCCTTGCATCCGATGCAATTTGGGTTCCGCACCAATCATTCAACTGAATTTGCCAACAGTTTGTTTGTAGAAAAAGTAAAAAGTAAATTGGACTATAGTGCTTGTGTCGGTGCTGTGTTTGTAGATTTTAAAAAAGCATTTGACACTGTTAATCATGAGATTTTATTATCTAAATTGACATATTTTAACTTTTCTTCAAATGCCATTCAATGGATTAAATCGTATTTGGACTCAAGAAAACAGTGTGTTAACATTAACAGTGTCAAATCGTCTTTCCTAGATGTCCCCGTTGGTGTGCCTCAAGGGTCAATACTCGGCCCCTTATTATTTTCTTTATATATAAATGACCTTCCAAACACTTGTGTTGATGTTGAATTTCAAATGTATGCTGATGACGCAGTCATCTACACAAGTGCAAAAAGTGTTCAATAGGCTTCTGCCATCCTGACCTCCGCTTTGGTCCCTGTAAATGAATGGCTTTTTAAATCCTGTCTGCTACTCAATACTAAAAAAACAGTTTGTATGATGTTCACTAAACAGTCCCGCGACATAAAACAATCTGGTGTATTTTTAAGAGGAGAGAATTAGAAATCGTCTCGGAATTTAAGTACCTTGGTGTGACCCTTGATTCCACATTAAGTTTTAAAAAACATGTAAAAAGAATATCGAGTACAGTAAAATTAAATCTACGAAATTTTAAACAAATCCGTCAATTTATACCATTTGGGGCTGCCAAAGGTTTTTTACATTCTATGATTTTATCACATATTGAATATTGTTGTACAAGTTGGACATTGACTGGTATGAACACACTCAAATCAATAGAATCACTCTATAAAAATGCCTTAAAAGTCTTTGATAAAAAACCAATGTCCTTCCATATTTGTAATATTTTACAAAAACATAATCTATTAAGTCTAGAGAATTTTAAACATTTTAAATATGCCTGTTTTGTTTACAAAGTGTTAAATGGATTAGCCCCATCTCCCATGTCGGACTTCTTTAAATCAAAGACTCACAGTGGTGCCAGGACACGGGCTTCCACTAGAGGTGACTGTGAGGTGCCTTTCAGAAGAACAGCCTTTGGACAAAATGCTCTGTCTGTGAAGGCTTGTAAGTTATGGAACAGTATCCCCATCACTGTCAGGGAATGTTCCACATTTCCTATATTTAAAACCAAACTCAAAGTGTGGCTTAAAGCAAACCAGTCTTGTGACCATTAAGTGACTTTTATTTTACTTTGCTTGTACTTATTCATTTTTGTCATTTTGTATGTTATAAGTTCTGTATTTCTGTAATTTGCCAAGGGACTACGGATGTAAATTAGCCCTGTGGCTATAATCTGGCATGTTTACGTCTGTTTTTGTTGTTTCAATGCAGATGTTCATTAATGTGCATTGTCCCTATCAAAAAAATAAATAAAAAAATAATAATAATTTACACTTTTAACTTTTGAGTTAAAAGAATCAAGGAGAAAATCAACAGAGTCTGCAGATATGCTTGGTGTTAAGGATATAGCCTTCATAAATAGTACACTAGTGTTCTCATTTAAGCATCTCTTCTTGACAGACACAGATCTAGCTTCAGTGGCAGGAGAGATCAATATATCAAAGAAAATACAGAAATGATCAGACAGCGCTACATCCTTAATAACAATCGATGAAATGTTTAGACCCTTACTGATAAGTAATTCTAGAGTGTGTCCACGACTGTGTGTGGGTCCATGTACATGCTGAGTCAGATCAAAAGTTTTTAAAACACTTTTGATTTCTTTTGCCATATTGTTCTCTGCACTATCTATGTGGATGTTAAAATCTCCAGCAATGGCAAAACAGTCAAACTCTGAGGTAATTGTTGATAACAGTTCTGTAAAGTCCTCAGTAAAGGATGGAGAGTATTTTGGAGGCCTGTAAATAATGAAAAGTAAAATGCGTGGAGCACCTTTTAATACAATACCCAGATATTCGAAAGACAAGTAATTCCCAAATGATATTTGCTTACATTGATAGATATCTTTAAAAAGAGCAGCTAGACCCCCACCTCTCTTAACAGCTCTGCAGACACTCATAAAAGTAAAGTTAGGAGGGGCTGCTTCATTGAGGACTGTTGCACTGCAGCTGTCTTCTAGCCAGGTTTCATTTAGAAGCATAAAATCCAGATTGTTTGTGGTTAAGTCGTTGACTAGAAATTATTTATTTTTAAGTGACCGAATGTTTAAAAGTGCTAACTTAACAGACTTACTTTTCCCCACAGCAATATTAGTTTGACGTGTAATAGGCACCAGATTAGTTAGGTTTGCTGTACGGCTATTGAAGGCCTTAGACTTTCTATCTTGTAATAGAACAGCAATAGAGAAAGATACAGGCACACTGGGTTCCCGCTTGTTCTGTAAACATTTGAGAAAGTTACTGTTATCAAAACGGGGACCCGACACATATCACTGAGAGACGGTATCAGTTGTTTTTGGTTCACCACGAGTAGATGGAGGAGGGTGTGGGCCCTGGCGTTGTGGCAGAGGCCGAAGAGCTCTCAAAGGAGGGGGAGGGCGAGCTGGGCCCGCAGGCTTTGGTGGTAATGGTGCCTGTCTTTTTTTGGTTGGTATCTGGGGGCTTGCAGCAAAAGAGTGGGATAGTCTGGTTCCAGCATACACCAGTTCTTCCATTTTCTGTGAGAAGCACAGAAGTGGCGAAGCTGGAGAGAGGGGAAAAGTGTCTGGTGAAAGGGGCTGTTGCTCTGGTGTTATCGGAGGCTGTAATATGCTGTCCTGGCTTCCCTGGCTGTTTTCCAGGAAGTCGTCCTTGGGTGCTGAATCTTCAAGCAGTTCTGATATGTCTGTCTGTGGTGAGCTCTGTGGGCAGGGCTCAGCTGAGATTGTGTCCGTGAGCAGAGGTTGTTGTGGCGGAGTGGTGTTATCATGTCCATTTTGATGCCATTTTGAAGTGAAGTCCCGTGGTCATTCATACTGTGTCCAGGTGTGTGTGTGCCGTTCAGATTGAGTGGATTGGCACAAACTGCAGAAGGATGATTGAGGGAGAAGTAAATATTGTCCTTTAACACTCTTGAACCAAGTTTGTTTGGGTGATGGCCATCCCGATGAAACAGTTGTCTCTGACTCCAGAAAAGATTGAAATTGTCAATGAAGTTCACTGCTTTTATATTGCAGGTTTTTTGCAGCCATGTATTAAGCCCAAGTAACCGTGAAAACCTGTTTGTTCCTCTTGCTGGGAGAGGTCCACTGATGAATATTTGAACTTTCAGTCTTTTAAGTGTTTCAAAAAGTTCATGGAAATCCTTCTTAAGGAGTTCTGACTGCTCTTTATGAATATCATTCTTCCCCACATGTATGATGAGTCGATTTGCAGTCTTATGTTTCATCAGAATTAGTGGTCGACCGATATGGGATTTTTAATGGCCGATGCCGATGCCGATATTGAGAAAGCAATCTGGCCGATTGGCCGATATGAGGCCGATACAATACATGTGAATACAGTAAATGAGAGACATGAATATTGGTGAAACTAAATGAACATTTATTGTACATACTATTTATGCAAAATTCTTTTTACTAAGAAATTAAAATGTAAACAAAAAGGTAAGGTAACACTTCAATAAATAAAGTTTTAGTGCAACTAAAACTATTTATTTGTAACCTGCAGTAAGCAGCAGTCATTTTTTCAGTCACATAAATAATTACTGCTGCTTACTGCAGGTTACAACAAATAACATTACAACATTACAACATTAATGAACCAATCTAAAGAATATTCATAATGACAAAATAGTATGTGAGATTACATACATTTTATGTACAACATAGTAGTTAAATATAAATCTCACATAGTTTATTTACACTATTTACTTTAAAATAGTTTAAATAACCTTTTTTTAAGGTTGTTTTACTTCAAGTATATTTAAATAATAATGATTTATGTGTTTAGTTTTGCTTGTGTGTTTCTTTAAATAGTTGCAAGCCGTCACATGTATTTGCATTACATACATGAACATATGAAAATGTATACTACACACGATATTACGCCAATCATGGATAAATAAATACAGTAGATAGTGAATAACATTTTCAAGGATTTATTTTTAAATGTAATATTATTACATCGTGTTCTCTTCTCATCCACCTCACGCGACCAACTGATCTGTAATGAACGCGACCCAGCTTTTCCGTGCACGCGAGTCCGTTGGAAAACAGCGTCTAGTTTAAATGCAACCCGAGAACAACGCGCGTATCTGAGGAACAGCCAGTCACAGGATGTTTGACTGTTTGTGAGGTAAAATGTTTTCAGTTTTGTTTGAATTCGTTTATATCACATCTGTGACCCCCACTGGAGCTACCGCTGGGCTGCGGATCTGACATATCATGGTACTGTTTGAATAGACTCTGCTGCATGCCGGAGTGTTTTTGTGTGTAACACAATGTAGCGTCAGGTTAGAAAGCGAATGCGAATGGTCATTTACTGTGTCTGTCAGATGTCTGCTTGACTGCTTCACTTCTGAGTGGCTTGTTTTACGGTGCTGGGCGGAGCAGAGCGAGTGTATTCCGTTCATTCATGCTCGCTCTGTTCGCGTCAGTGGAAAAAAGCGCGAATGCACAGTCACAAACTGTTTTGAAATATATCGGCCAAACGGAAAGATTTATCGGCCGATGCCGATATCTAAAAAATTCCAAATATCGGCCGATATATCGGCCTCGGCGATATATCGGTCGACCACTAATCAGAATGTTCTGAAGTTCCCTGTTTATATCAGAAGTTGTTGCTGATCATCACCCTGTCTAATTAAATGCCTTTTGCCTTCATTCAGTATGAAGTCTTGTTTGTTTGATTGTTTGGTTTGGTTCGGTTCACACTCTTGTCAGTATTTTGAGCAGTTCCTGGTTTCTTTATATTTATCTTTTCCCGTGTTCTGGATTTCTTGTTCCTGTCTTCCTCTGTGGATTGGATTTGTATTTCGGACTGTTTACATGTGCTTGACCCTCTGCCTGGTATGGACTATGACCTTGGATTACATTTGTTAATAAACTGCGTTTGGATTTTCACTCTGTCTGCTGAATGCCGTCTCACCACCACAACCAAATCATTACGTTATGTTTAAAACAGAGGCTCTGTTCTTTCATTCTTTCATTTTATATATTGTATGTTCATATATTCATAAAAAAAATAAAAACTGAAATGTGAAAATTGCCAAAAACGCTGGCGGTGGCTGGCAACTTAAAAACACTGGCAGGGAAAGAATAATTGTCATGAAGTTATTTACATATTTACATGTCCTCTCTGGTGTACTGCATGCATTTGAGCTTTCAACTTGTCAAATGTAGTTAATAGACTAATGAACAGACCTGTCTATTATGTGAAAAACAAAAATGTAATGGTTTAATGCTGTTTAACATACTTTAAAAGTTTTATACTGTTCAGGCTTATGGAAAAACCCTCAATGTGGAAATGAATAGCCTATAATATCATTTTGGTATAAAGACACTGCATACAGATGATTTTTCGGGTGCATGCAGTATCATGGCATCTGTCTGACCTAGGGGTGTCTCGATATACCGGAATTGACGATAATCACAATATTTTAAATATTAAATATTGTTAATTAGGGATGTTACAATATATTTTTGGATTCTCTGAAAATGACTTGTTAATCATCCTAGTCTGCTGGAGTTGCCGATCAGCAGTGAGCGCAATACTGTTCACCCACCTCCGCCACCATTGTCTTGGAGATTTGGCCACAGTACAGAGAGTAAGTTGCAATCATTTTGCAAGTCCTGAAATGGGAAATATTAAATTAACCTGTTAACTGCTGACTCTTTTCTGTGTTTAATTATATTAACATTCATCTGGGCTTTTAGTCCAAAAGTGTGCTCATTCAGATAAAAATGTATGGATTATCGTATGTTTACTTCAAATATCATTAGAGAGCATCATCTATTTTTACCCAAAATAAGGCGATGTGAGCATTATGGAATGCTAAACTCTCACATGTAATTTGTTTCATTCATACTCTAAGCAATATGCACTCGTGCAATAAATCCACAAGTGAGACTCATAGGAGTAATAAAAATTATGACGTTGCAGGAAATCCCTAAAATGAACAAAGATATCCAGCTATCGCTGTAGCTGAAAAAAATGCAGATTAAACATGAAGAGAATTAACACACCGTTGTGATGGTATATGTGATTCTTGCCTGTGAAAACCCATCTGAAGTAATTTTTTTGTGATTCTACATAAAATCATCCTATATAATATAAAAAACATTCTGTGAAAATATAATCTTGATATCTTATTGACTGAGTAAGGCCATGCCAAAGATTCGCTGAATTGCAGGATTAGAATCATGTTTTAGAGAAATTCCCATGTAAAATCAAGCTTATTTTTTAAACTCCAACACATTTGAACCAATTATCCTGACTATATGCCATATGCCACATTAAAGCTGAGATTCTCCAATTTTCTGTTATATATGACACATTTATAGGAAAATTCTTAAAGTTTTGTAAAACAGGTATATTTATTATGATGCGCATGTCCAAAAAGCATAAAAAAGCTTGATTGTAGCAACAATTATCAAGTCAATTCAGTGGAATGACTTGCATAACTCTATTAGTAAAATGAAATATCAGTAAAAAAAAAAAAGTCATTAATATATAAAAAGACCGAATTATGTCTTTAAAATAAGATGGTTATCTTCGCAAAATGTTAAGTTACAAAACAAATAACCTGTTCCTGAAATTTCGGTTATGACGCGAAGAAATCCACACAGAAATTGGAACCCAGAATTTTCTTGCCTTTCCCGGCACTGACCTGATTGTAGCTCGTGCGAATTTAAATGAAGGTCTGTTTGCACTTTCTAATGGTAGAAAAAAAGTTTCTGAATCAAATGATACAAGAATCAGCAGGTGTTTCTGCACGAAGTTAAACACAGAGACGATTGAAATCAGAGTTTAGGAAGACAAATTCTGGTATTTTTTGTGCAAAAGAATAAAACGTATTGTAAATAAAATCATTCATTTCAGTATTTGTCATAGGCCTATTATAAATTTAAATTTGAGCACCACATCTTAAAGCTCTTGGTATAATCTATCATTTACAGAAATAAACACAAAGTTTTGTCATTTTTATGGCTATGACTACTTGACGTTCTTAATCTCAGTAGATTATGCGACTTTAGCCGGTGTTTAACAGGTGGGGTCACATATGGTTTATCTGTTCTTCAAGCCATCTTAGGTATTTTCATAAGGATAATGTATATTTATAATGAAATGCCAGTCGACATAGACTTTATCATTGTATAGAATACTATAAAATAATATAATTCCTGCCTCATCCTGTGATAAGAAGCCACATCAGTTCACAGAAGGAAGTTGATTTAAACTGGTTGACATTAAAGGGTTAGCTCACCCAAAAATGACAAAATTGTCATCAATTACTCACCCTAATATTGTTTCCCGAAAGACCCGAAAAGACTTTCGTTCATCTTCAAAACACAAATGAAGATATTTTAAATAAAATCTGAAATTTCCCACCCTTCATTGACAGTCTACACAGCTACCACTTTGTCGCTTCAAAAAGTTCATTAAGAGAATCCATATTGATCGAGCGGTCTAATCCAAATTTTCTCGCTTTATATGATGAACAGGATGAATTTAAGGCTTAGGCACATATAAAAATTGATCAGCGAACATAAACAGAATTCAACCATACTGCTTGATGCACAAGAACAAACCTCATTGGTTCTTGCAGAAGCTCAAATGTGCTGCATAACATACGAGAACAAACCTCAATGGTTCTCGCACGTCAAACGAGCATGCTTGAGCTTCTGTTTACCATAACTGATGTGTGCGTTTATGAATGTTCATATGTGAATAAAAGCCTAAATTCAATCTGTTCATCATATAAAGCGATCATGTTTTTCTCCTTCTAGAGACTCCCGCTTTCCCTGACACGACCACGAAGGCCGTCCTAGAGACTCCCGCTTTCCCTGATACGGCCACGGAGGCCGTCCCCGAGACACTCAGCACTTAACAGCCAGCTCTGCCCTTGTCCCCTGAGCTGCCTGATCAACCCTGGTCCCCCGAGCTGCCGGCTCTGCCCTGGTCTCCCAAGCTGCCGGTTCTGCCCTGGAGACTTCCTATCCTACCTAAGGCACTCCTAGCCAGCCTCCAGGGCACCCACCCTCCCACCCCACTTGACCATTTTTGCTCGATGTCGCGTTTTCCTAAGGGGGAAGTACTGTCACATTCACCAACTCAGTAACCTGTCAGCACTACATTTCTCAGCATACCTCCTGGGCCCCACCTGCACTCAGTCAGTCAAAGCTGTTAGAAAAAGTTGTGCAGTCACAATTGATCCTTGTAACAAGGTTAGATGTTGTGGGAAGGAGGAGGCGGGAACCGGTGAACATTTAAATACTTTAATAAATAAATAAACACAAAATGAAAATAAAGACGGCAGCCCCTCATGGTCGACTGCCGCCACACATAATAAAACAAAACATCAAATAAAAAAGTCCAGGCCTGGTCCTCTCTCGTCCTTCACGATCGTCGCTCCTCCATGAGAGATACGAGACTGGTGCCTCGCGCAGGTGTCGCTCATCAGCAATCACGCCACCGGCCTCACGCCGTTCTCTCACGGCCCTCAGCATCGTCCTGCTCGCTGCATACCCCCATCGTCCCTCGCAAGCCAGGGGGGTACCCTCAAGACAGTACTCTACTTTGCTTTGCTAAAGGTGTCCAATGACATTTTACTTGCAGTTGATGCTGGTAAAAATGGTTTTGATGCTACTAGATCTTACAGCTGCCGATCATGACATACTTCTTTGTTATTTAAAGCATTTGATTTGTATTAAGGGTACTGGCTTACAATGGTTCAGTTCATATCTTAAAGACAGATCATTTTAAGTTTTCCTCCTCTTCAGCTCCTATAATAAGTGATGTATCTCAGGGCTCCATTCTGGGCCCTCTTCTCTTTAACTTATAAATGCATCCACTGGGGATTATTATTAGGGGGCAGGGGCAGACTTAGCCAATAAGTTAGGTAAGCAGCCGCTTAGGCCCCTGACAAATACCAAGAAGCCTATATAAATCATATATTACTTATTCGTTTTCTATCATATATTGTATGGCCTGTCTATAACCATTAAGATTTTAATGTTATTATTACATCTGCTTGAATGCAGGGCCGCCCCTGACAAATACCAAGAAGCCTATATAAATCATATATTATTTATTCGTTTTCTATCATATATTGTATGGCCTGTCTATAACCATTAAGATTTTAATGTTATTATTACATCTGTTTGAATGCAGGGCCGCAGGGCCGCAGGGCCGCAGGGCCCCCCTCCCTCCCCATATATATACTGTATATATATATTAAATTGCAGGTTTGTTTATGCATATATTCCAAATTTAAACATGATTTCAGTGGCTTCTATGCATATATTATATCAAGCTGCCCAGTACAAATAAGAATAAACAATTTTATTCAACCTTATGACCAAAGTAGCAATACAAGATACAGCCAAAAATCATCAAACCAGGTTTAAAACTCTTAAATGCCTGTAAATGTTTTTCTTACAACATGACAGATGGAAACTAAATTAGAAATAATACATTCGCTTTATACTACACAAGAGTGTTGCATTCATAACTCAAGGCTTGCTTTCTAGGGTGGCCTCATCAAAGAGGTTGAGCAAGTTCTTTGGCTCAAAGTTGCTTTTATCAGACAAATCAGTGGAGATCCAGCTTCTCTTTCGGCTGCTGGGCGAGTCTGTGAGACTGCGCTGGTAGCTGTGATGAATCAGACTCGAGCTGCTGCTGGAATGGATTCTGGAGGGAGTGTGTGTGCGCTGGCTGCGCGTTGATGTATGGGTGGAGTCGATGTGCGTGTTCGACAGTGGCGTAGATGTACTGCCAACAGATAAGCTCGCCTGGACTCTGTACAAGTGAAAAAAAAAAAACAGAAAATGAAAATGTAGACGATGTAGTCGATTTATACATTTTCTGTGAGTGGGCCTAGTCTGTAAAATTCCCCACCATGACGGTGTTGTACAGTAATGGTAAAGCTGATGTGTCACTAGGGTGTTCTGAGAGCAGGGCTCCTACTTTTTTTATGAACACCATATTCAAGGACTGTTCCAGGATACAAGGTATCATGAAAGCCTCAAAGATCATATATATTGTAAATGATTGCATTGACTGTGGAATTAAATGATAATAAGCACAATTAACATAACCGTAGGAGAGCCCACAGTATGTGAGCACATTGGACTGACAGCACTTTCTCCTTGTTCAAATCATTAAATAATCCCTCAGCCCTGCGTTTTCCAGTACCTGCTCATCACATTGTGGCAATAGAGTCAGGCATGAAAACAGGTCAGTGGTAAAAAAGGTGAGAAGGATGCGGCAGCAAAAAATCCAATCCAATCAACTTATATATATATATATATATATATATATATATATATATATATATATATATATATATACACACACACACACACACAGAGTTAACAGGTGAAATAAGTTAAAAAAAAATCGCTTATTAATAGAACTGAACTATACTCCACAGTGATGAATCCCCAAAAAAGCTGTAAGCTGCATTGGCATAGCAATACCAGTGTTTCTCACAGGATTTTTGGATCACTGTGGTGAGTGGACCTGTCCCTCTAGGGGGGTTGGGGGGCATGCCCCCCTGTAAGAAAATTGTGCTTTTTAATGTTAAATTCATCAATCTGGTGCAAATTAAACAAAGAAAAATTCAAACCTCTTTTAAAGTGTCTGTCTACATTACTACTACATAATAATAGTTATAATATTAATCCAATGATAGTAATAGCCATATATTGTAAAACAAATGCACTGAAAAATAAAGGAAACTTTCATAATTAGTTTTGTACTAATTTCTATACTTGAAAGAGTATATTTCTATACTTCACATTAAAGATGTGATTGGGCTAGCCCAGTGTCAATCAAGAAAAGAACCAAGATCTACGTGTTTCATGGGGTGTCAGAAAAAAAACTAACGCTGACTTTTTTTTGACCAATGAATTACACACATCGCTGTCTGTATCTGACAGGACAGTTAACATTGTAACCTAACTTACCTCAGGCTTGCTTTCCGACGTTCGGTTCTTTGTTCGGCAGTGTGTCCAGTTGTCAGACTCTCGGTGTAAAAGACTTTGAAAACAATTCGGCCCTACTCTGACTCGGACTGGCTGTCAGGTTTCGGCATTAGGAATGATGATTGTTTTTTTAAAGCTGCGAAGATTATGGTAACTACAGGTGCTGCTCATAAAATTAGAATATCATCAAAAAGTTGATTTATTTCAAGAATTCAACTTAACAGGTGAAACTAATATATTATATAGACTCATTACATGCAAAGTGAGATATTTCAAGCCTTTATTTGTTATAATTTTGATGATTATGGCTTACATCTTATGAAACCCACGAAATCAAAATCCCAGAAAATTAGAATATTACATGAAATCACACAGTAATTACACAGTGATACCATGGTCATTGAACCAGGTTTTGGTTCTTTTGGCAGGTGCAAATCCTGCTGGGAAATGAAGGAAGCATGAAGTGCTCTGGAAATGTCCTGGTAGACGGCTGCGTTGACTCTGGATTTAATAAAGCACAGTGGACCAAAGTCCTCTTTTCTGATGAGAGCAAATTTTGCATCTCATTTGGAAACAAAGGTCCCAGAGTCTGGAGGAAGAATGGAGAGGCACACAATCCAAGATGCTTGAAGTCCAGTGTGAAGTTTCCACAGTCTGTGTTGGTTTCGGGAGCCATGTCATCGGCTGGTGTTGGTCCACTGTGCTGTCCACTCAACGCAGCCGTCTACCAGGACATTTCCAGAGCACTTCATGCTTCCTTCAGCAGACAAGCTTTATGGAGATGCTTCCTTCATTTTCCAGCAGGATTTGCACCGGCCCACACTGCCAAAAGAACCAAAACCTGGTTCAATGCCCATGGGATTACTGTGTAATTACTGTGTGATTTCATGTAATATTCTAATTTTCTGGGATTTTGATTTCGTGGGTTTCATAAGCTGTAAGCCATAATCATCAAAATTATAACAAATAAAGGCTTGAAATATCTCACTTTGCATGTAATGAGTCTATATAATATATTAGTTTCACCTGTTAAGTTGAATTCTTGAAATAAATCAACTTTTTGATGATATTCTAATTTTATGACCAGCACCTGTATAGAGATATAGCGGATAAATGCTGGCCACGACCACAACCACGACCCCCAAGCTGAAAAGACTGTATCTTTCTCTCTAAGAACACGCATGTTGACGGAGGTGCAAAAAAAATAAACAAATAAAATAAAAATAAATAAATATAAATATAAATATAAATATATATATATATATATAAATAAATAAATAAATAAATAAATAAATATATATAATATATAAATATATATATTATATAAATATATATATTATATAAATAATATATACGGCACGCAAGGTTTTTTTTATCCAACGTTATCGTGAGATGCGGAGCGGAGCACAAGAGAATAATGGAGTCTGAAAGTAGCCTCTCAATCGTCCAATTTCAAAACAGTTTTCACTGAATGAATTTTGAGTTCGTAAGATTTTGAATGATACCTAATCTATGATGATTACTAAAATATGTGATATGAAAAAAGGCAATTAAAAAAAAAAAAAAAAAGAGCGCCAATCGTCCCGCTAGCAGGACGTGACAGTTAATTAAACCTGTTTTTCTCAAAATTCTGTTCCTGAAAATCATAGTGATCAGCCGACTTCAGATAACCATAACTTTTGTTACCGACAAACGATGAAAGAAATAAGTAAAATTTCACCATATTATGGGTTTTCCCAGATCGCATCACATATGGTCATACTTCCTGGTTCTGGTAAGAACTCTAGCTGCGTTTTGGACCAGCTGTAGTTTGTTTATTAAGCATGCAGGGCAACCACCCATAAAGAGCATTACAATAATCTAACCTTGATGTCATGAACGTATGAACTAATTGTTCCACATATGTCAATGAGAGCATATGACGTAATTTAGATATATTTTTAAGATGGAAAAATGCAGTATTACAGATACTAGACACATGACTTTCAAATGAAAGATTGGTATCAAAGAGCACACCCAGGTACCTAACTGACGAAGAAGACTTGACAGAGCAGCCATCAAGTGTTAAGCTAGGTTTATACTCGACACGTCCGCACGAGCGCGAAGGTGTGCGCGACAAAAATGCGGTGTGGGCGGTCGTGCGCGTTGGGGGCGCAAGACCCCATTTCGCTTGATGTGTCTTATAAACGCCTCGTCCGTTTGGGGAGGTGTGCGCGCAGTCTGTGGAGACTCGCACTGCGGAACCAGGCTAAAGTATAAACAAGGCTCTCTGCCTGCTGTGGGTTTGTTTGCTTCGGTGCTGTAAGCTCCGTCTTAGCCTCGTATTTCTTTGTTTTGAACCATCATTTACTACAATTTGTAGTTGTTTATACTAAATACTATACTTATACTAAATACAGCTTACCCAACATCTCAGATTGACATCGCTAGCTTCCGTTACTACTAGCACAACACGCTAATTCGCTACTGCTAGCCTGTTAACGCGCCACCCGTGCGCTCAGCTATTTTATTTATTTATTTTTCTCTCTCGCGCTCGCGCCTTTGAGTTAATAAAAGCTCAGGTAAGTAATAATCAGTCAACAAACACGGTGAGTAATGTCTTGTCCTGTTATTGTCACCTGCACTTCATGTCACATGTTTAGCATAGCCTTCTCTGTTGGCAATGTAGGATTTATATGTGATAAATGCAAGGAGTCAGTTAGGCTGACAGAGAAGATTTCAGAATTAGAGACACGCATCCAAACCTTAATTGAGGATAGTAAGAGTGCTAGAGCTTTAGATACTATTTTGGATGCGCCTAGCGTGAACTCTTTACATGGTGCGGTTCCAGCTGAAGTAGTGCCTGAGCAGCCGGGCAAATGGGTGACAGTGAGGGATCGCTCTAGTCGCGGATCTAAAAACCACTCTTCCGTTCCGATTACCATAACAAATCGATTTGCCCCGCTCAGTGAAACACCCACTGAGAATTCTGTTGATTGTGCCCTAGTAATTGGTGATTCGATCACACGGAACGTGAAAATAGAGACACCAGCGAACATATTCACATGTTTGCCGGGAGCCAGAGCGCCTGACATCAAAGCAAATTTAAAAGTGCTGGCTAATGCTAATCGTAAATTCTCTAAGATCATTATTCATGTCGGCGCTAATGATGTTCGACTCCGCCAGTCGGAGATCACCAAAATTAATATTAAAGAGGTGTGTGAACTTGCAAGTACGATGTCAGGCACTGTAATCTGCTCTGGCCCCCTTCCTGTTCGCAGGAGTGATGAGATAGTTAGTAGATTGTGTTCACTGAATCGCTGGCTGTCTGAGTGGTGTCCGTGTAATAATATAGAATTCATAGACAATTGGAAAAGTTTTTGGGGCAAACCCGACCTGTTGAAAAGAGATGGTATTCATCCCTCCTGGGATGGTGCTGCTCTTCTCTCTAGTAATATGGCACATAGTCTTAGAGCTCAAACATGACAAATTGGGCACCAGGTCAGGAAGCAGACAGACTGGCTAAACCAACCGTCTGCTAGCGGCCTCGCGTCACCCAGGTCAGATAAATCCCATCACATAGAGCCTCTTTCACCTAGCTATCATCATATAGAGACTGTGTCTGTTCCCCGAATTTGGAAATCGAAAAAATGTTTAAACCTATCTAAGGTTAAAAATTTAATTGATGTTCAACAAATAAAAAACAGCTATAATACAGATGAGCAAATGCTAAAGCTTGGGTTGCTGAATATTCGATCGCTTACTTCAAAAGCACTCATTGTTAATGATATGATTTCAGATAATAACCTAGATGTGCTGTGTTTGACAGAAACCTGGCTAAAACCAAACGATTACATTACTTTAAATGAGTCCACCCCGCAAGATTACTGTTATAAACATGAACCTCGTCTTAAACGCAAAGGAGGAGGAGTTGCTGTAATCTATAGTAATATTTTCAAAACCACTAAGAAATCAAGTTTCGAATATAATTATTTTGAAGTGTTAGTGCTTAATGTAAAAATATATAGTATAAATGATAAATCACGTTTGAGATTTGTGCTGGCTACTGTATACAGGCCACCAGGGCACCATACAGACTTTATCAAAGAATTTGCGGTCTATCAGAGTTAGTATTGGCTGCAGATAAAGTACTAATTGTTGGTGATTTTAATATACACATCGATACTCGTTAAATCATCTAAATCTACAACATGTATGTTAGACCCTATACCAACTAAGCTACTGAAAGAGATGCTTCCAGAGGTCCTAGATCCTCTTCTTAATATCATTAATTCATCTTTGTCTCTAGGATACGTACCAAAAACCTTTAAGCTGGCTATGATTAAACCGCTTGTTAAAAAAACGCAACTTGATCCTACAGAATTAGTCAATTACAGGCCGATCTCGAATCTACCTTTTCTGTCAAAGATATTAGAAAAGGCAGTATCCTCACAACTGTGTTCCTTTCTTGAAAGAAATGATATCTGCGAGGATTTCCAGTCCGGATTTAGACCGTACCATAGTACTGAGACAGCTCTCGTTAGAGTCACAAATTATTTGCTCTTATCATCCGATCGTGGTTGTGTCTCGCTATTAGTGTTACTCGATCTTAGTGCTGCATTTGACACCATTGACCACAACGTTCTTTTAAATAGATTAGAACATTATGTTGGCATTACGGGAAATGCACTAGCATGGTTTAAATCATACTTATCTGACCGCTATCAGTTTGTAGCAGTAAATGATGAGATGTCTCATCGATCACAAGTTCAGTATGGCGTACCACAAGGCTCAGTACTAGGACCGCTGCTGTTCACTCTGTACATGCTACCATTAGGAGATATCATTAGGAAACATGGCATTAGCTTTCACTGTTATGCCGATGATACTCAGCTCTATATTTCTTCAAAACCTAACGAAACTTATCAATTCACAAAATTAACGGAATGCATAGCGGATTTAAAAAATTGGATGACTCGTAATTTCCTACTTCTAAATTCTGAAAAAACAGAGTTTCTAATTATTGGACAAAAAACTTCCTCACGTAATAACCTAGAATACTGTCTAACACTTGATGGCTGCTCTGTTAAGTCTTCGTCGTCGGTTAGGAACCTGGGTGTGCTCTTTGATACCAATCTTTCATTTGAAAGTCACGTGTCTAGTATCTGTAAAACTGCATTTTTCCATCTTAAAAATATATCTAAATTACGCCATATGCTCTCATTGACAAATGCGGAACAATTAGTTCATGCGTTCATGACCTCAAGGCTAGATTATTGTAATGCCCTACTGGGTGGTTGCCCTGCACGCTTAATAAACAAACTACAGCTGGTCCAAAACGCAGCAGCTCGAGTTCTTACCAGAACCAGGAAGTATGACCATATTAGCCCAGTTCTGTCAAAACTGCATTGGCTCCCTATTAAACCTCGCATACATTTTAAAATATTGCTGATCACTTACAAAGCACTAAATGGTTTAGCTCCGCAGTACTTGAGCGAGCTCTTAACGCATTATAGTCCGTCACGTCTATTGCGATCTCAAAATTCCGGCCAGTTGATAATACCTAGAATATCAAAATCGACTGCTGGCGGTAGATCCTTTTCCTATTTAGCACCAAAACTTTGGAACAGTCTTCCTACCATTGTCCGGGAAGCAGACACACTCTGTCAGTTCAAATCTAGATTAAAGACACATCTCTTTGACATAGCATTCACATAATACATTATAGACTTCTATAATTCAATATTAGGCTGCATAGATTAGGTCAGCTGGAACCGGGAACACTTCCCATAAATCCTGATGTACTTGTTACATCATGAGAAGAATGGCATCTACGCTAATTTTAGTGTCTTTGTTTATCCCGAGGTTTTCTCGCAGCCTGCCGGATCCAGGCCGTTTCCAGATCTGACGAAGGACCTTCGCCTGGACCCGATCCAACGCAGTGCTGAAGTGCCAACTAGTCTCTCCCTATGGAGGATCCCTTTACCACTCTACAGATAAAGCGTTGTCGGGAAACTCAATTCGCGTACCTACCCCGAATTGATAAAATAAAATAAAATTCTGTATCAAAAATTATAAGGAAACACCAGTACTTTGTTTAGGCTTGGTTTGTAGGGAATTCCAAACCTGCGCACATATATTCAAACGCACAAAACTATAGAACCAATTCTTAATGTGCATGTGACCACCATCTGCGTTTCTCACAGGTTTGCGTTTAAAGTCTGTGTAGAGAGAATGGTGTCGTCTTAGCGGCCCCAAATTTAACAAATAATGATCGTTGTGACGGAAGCGAATCAATCAAAACTAACTTTAGCTGTAAAATAACTTTATTAAAGAACCGATATAAAGCCAAAACAATCTCTGTTACCTTAAATTATACGTTTATCTCTGTAAAGCTGCTTTGAAACAATCTACATTGTTAAAAGCGCTATATAAATGAAGATGACTTGACTTGAAGGTCTGTAAAAGTGATTTTGCGCCTCTTTGAGATGATGGCACCACGAAGCTGGCACGTAAGTCTGGAGTAATGAGTTTAGGTAAAAGGGAGTAGATCCAGTGGTTGCTCTGTAGACAAGCATCAGCGGTAACCAGTGCATTTTTGGCTCATTAAATACCACTCTAGCTGCAGCATTCTGGATCAGTTGCAGAGGTTTGACAGTGCATGCTGGAAGGCCTGCCAAGAGAGCATTACAATAGTCCAGTCTGGATAGAACAAGCGCTTGGACAAGGGCCTGATCCTCCTAATGTTGTATAAGGCAAATCTGCAGGAATGGGCAGTTCTAGCAATGTGGTCTGTGAAGTTCAATTGATTGTCAATCATAACTTCAAGGTTCCTGGCTGACCTTGATGGAGTTATGGATGACAAACCTAGCTGAATGGAGAAGGTGTGGTGTAGTGTTGGGTTGGCCGGGACCACAAGCAGCTCTATTTTCGCAAGGTTTAGTTGAAGGTGACGGTCCTTCATCCAGCAAGAAATGAGAGCAGCAAGCATCCTCTTGTTGGAATGAGAGGTAGAGTTGCGTGTCGTCAGCATAACAGTGATAGGAAAAAACATGTTTTTGAATGACAGATCCTAGTAATGTCATGTAGATGGAAAAGAGAAATGGTCCAAGCACTGAGCCCTGAGGCACCCCAGTAGCTAAATGTTGTGACTTAGACACCTCACCCCTCCAAGACACCTTAAAGAACCTACCTGAGAGGTAAGACTGGAACCATATTTATACTCAATGACTCTTAAAGGTACAATATGTAAGATTTTTGTAATAAAATATTCAAAAACCACTGATATATTTCATGCAATTGTGTAATTACATTATCCCAAAAGTCCCCAAGGATTTGTAAATCCAGATAAATTCCAGTTTTAAATAATGGCTCGTCCCTTGTCATTGTCGCATATGAATTACATAATATCTGCGCTATCCTCGGTTTCTGCTTGTAGAAACCATAGTATTATATACATAGATACCTCATTAGTGGCCGTTTCAATGGGCCGATATACGTAATACGATATATATATATATATATATATATATATATATATATATATATATATATATATATATATATATATATATATAGTCCACAGAGACTCTGCTCTCACATGTGTTTTAATAGACAGGTAAGCAAATATAGATTATTTATTGTACACATACAGTCATATTGCACTTTGTTTCTACTTGAGTAATGCATTTATCAAGTCTGGTGACTAAGTCTATGGCAGTGAAATTAAATACAGTAGCCTATGTGTTGCACAAAAATATTTAGCCATTACTTGCAAATACTGTGGGTTTGTTCAAATGTTCTTTTAGTACGATTGTTTTAAATGTGTAAAACTGTGCAGTATTAACCCACCAAATCATTTGACAAATAGTCACATATCAGTAACAGGCTAATATAGTATAATATTTCACATTCCTTGCAGTTAATTCATTACGATGACATAAATTAGTGTGATCATACGTTCAGGTAATACAAAAACTAATTCATTAGCTGATAAATAATTTATATGATTCATGAATTCCACACATCTCTGCATGGTGAAAATGACCTCTCCCATCATTCCACTCTCCTTCATAGCGTCATCAAGCTTTGTCTTTGTTATTGTTTTGAAAATGTTACCTCTGGCGGCAAAAAAAAAAAAAAATCGGAGTCTATAATAAAAATAATAAATAATAAAAAATTACAGATTGTACCTTTAATCAGTGGTGTATACTTTTGTTCAGGCCAACTTATCTATTAGTAATTTTTTTCCTTTCATATTTTAGACCTTTTCTTTTTAAATTATAATGCTCTGACCTATATTTTTGCACACTCAATGTATTTGTGTTTTTACAATACATTTCATGTAAACTTGCAAAGAAGAGTGGCTTATATTATTATGATCCTTTTAGCTATGAAATGTATTCAGTTATGTGCTGAATCATTTTTATATTGTTAGAAAGATACAGAAATTTGAAAGCATACAACTTTGTTTTCAAACTTTGTATATATTTCTTTTAACTGAAAAATAAAACAGAAAAAGTAAAGTGTTGTTTTCCTTTATTAAAATTGTATACACTTACAATGCATGTTGTGCAACTGGGTGATTACCTGTTAAATAAAAGGTATAGTCTTCAGACAGTGCACATGCTAAGCTGCCAAAGTAATTTTGCTAGACATGTTTTTGTCTTTCAGCTTTTATAGGTGATTGTACATTATTCAAGTTTGTTTTATTTGCTAGATTTTTGATATATGAACTGTTGCTATCAAGCAAGTTGTATATAATGCTTTTCCTAACCAATATAAAATGTATACACCGGTAGATCATCCCTTGTGACAAGTATAACCAGTAAGTGATGGAGGCTGTTTTAAATATCCCTCTTCATAGCAAGTCTCCCTCTCTACAAACACAATGCTCCATCTTCCCAGAATACTAATCACCTGCACTAATCACATAGCAATCAACATCCTGCACGAATACTCAACTGGACATTCAACCAGCATCAGGTATTGTTCAGGTATCCTTGGACTACACAGACCTTCAAATACTTACCTGTGGTATCCTGTTGGAAACTGATGAACGTCATCAATTTTCTCACATTGAGAAATCCTCTATTTTCCTCCTTGTGTTGCTCCTTCGTTTATTTTTCCTGTCTGTTCTCCAGATGCTGGTCACCCTGTCAACAAGAACAACATTAAAGTGCCCCTATTATGCTATTTTAAAGTTTTCTAATGTTGTTTTGGAGTCTCCTACAAAAGGTTTACATGCATCAAAGGTCAAAAAAAACGATTATTTTACTTGTACTCATTTATTTACGGAGTATTTTTGTAATATATTGCGGTGAACACGTGGAAACTGTATCAATAACAATGCATGTATGCAATGTATACATTAGCTGAGCTCTAGCGTTAATGACTGATGTAACATAAACGTTGGTAAAACAAATCTTGCTCCATGCTTAATCTTTCCTCAAAGTAGTGAGAACGACAGACAATCTGCATTAATAGACACAGTTATAGGTAATAGTGGCCCACAAACTGATTAGCAGAAGTATTTAAGTAAGACAGTGATAACATGAGTTAGCTAGTTAGCAGGAGACCTACACAATATAAAACTCAAAACTAAGTATTTTGAACACCATCTTTCAAGAGCAAGCGGTTTGCGAATCCTGCATTGAACTCCGAGATTTGAGAAGCAGTCGTCAGTGAAATAAAGGGAACACAGCAAAAGTTTAGGATTATACTGCTGTGATATCATGGTAAAGATGAATTTTAACCACTGATTCTTCACATGCTCGTCCTTGGGCAGTGAAAAAAAAAACTGGCTTTACCTTCACATTGTAGAGCACGTGATGATGATGATGATGATGATGCTACATGATGCTATCCAGTATCCACAGGAATCAGCTACAGGTTTGAGGTTCAAGTTTTCCCTGGTGTCTGCGCACGCAATAAGTGGGCGGGCAATATGCTAATGTTTCGTCTTGATGTCACAACAAAACGGCTTATGACTTGTTTGAAAAACAATTCATTTCATTGACTCCGAGTCGACTCTTACTTTTGAAAGACAATGTGCACGGTGCACTTTCAAATTTAAAACTTTGCAGGATGTTTTCATTCACTTAGAGCTATGTTACACACTATATGGAAGGTCATTTTCAAAAATCCATAATAGAGGCCCTTAAATATCAAAGTAAAGTCTCAATCTCTGTTTGAACTGTAACTTACCTGTGTTTAGTTGTCTGCAATAAACTTCCGCATCTGGGTTCATATATTTCCGTTTCAGTGTGATCCGTCAAGTCAAGCCACTTACTTATATAGCGCTTTTTACAATACAGATTGTTTCAAAGCAGCTTTACAGTGCTAACAGGAAATTACGCCTTCACTATCATCCATGGACCCTTTCACTGAGTTGCTGGAACATCTTTGTTGAGCTCTTGCTCTGAGGTTCATTCGGTTAACCCACCACTAGCACCCACTATTAAACACCTCTGAAACATGGGAAAGAGATGACAGAGGAGGTGCTCAGTGCAGTTCAGCCAGTCCTGTGATCAACCCAGTGCACTATTCTGACTCAGCAAAGGAGAGCAGTGGATTTCTGCTTCACTGCTTGCTCAAGCAAGAGATGTAGCTGCAACTCCTCCCCACGGGT
Source organism: Squalius cephalus (assembly GCF_949319135.1). NCBI lineage: Eukaryota > Metazoa > Chordata > Actinopteri > Cypriniformes > Leuciscidae > Squalius > Squalius cephalus. Next base: position 12,644,913 of record NC_137140.1, on the reverse strand, counting down.
CATGGCTAATACTCAATTCACCCAAACTCTCCTGGTCCACCGGTGAGGTCCTGGCATGGGGAGACGGCCACACCACAGACTACCGCTACAGTCAACCAGCACCTCGCTGTCCCAGTCTGTTCCCTTCTGTATCACAAGATCACCATCAAATACATGTACCCTCTTCTTCTGCTGTCTGTGAGATCTTGGACTTGCGCATTGGAGGGGTCATCTTGATTACCTTGAAGACTGAGAGAGGTATGGCCCAGAGGATAGGTCCTGGGTCACTCGAGATGATAACCTGGATCCCCCATTATGATGGTAGTACCAAGAGTGTTTGTATGCTAGGTGTGCGTTTGCCTAGGGTGTTATTGCTGGTGCGTTGCCATTTTTTGCTGGTACGTTGCCATTTTTTGCTGGTACAAGTCAAAAAAGCCACCCCTATGACTTCATGAAAGTCACACTTCTTAGCCAACCCAACACTTTATCACAACTTTTCCATTCAGCTAGGTTCGTCAACCATAGCTCCATACAGGACAGCCAGGAACATTGGGGTTGTGATTGATGATCAGTTAAACTTCACAGACCACACTGCTAGAAGGACTCGGTCCTGCAGATTTGCCTCATACAATATTAGGAGGTCCAGTCCTTCCTTTCAGAGCATGCTACACAACTCCTTGTCCAAGCTCTTGTTCCACCAGACTGAAATATTGTAATGCTCTTTTGGCATGCCTTTCAGCATGCACTGTAAAACCTCTGCAAATGATCCAGAATGCTGCAGCAAAAGTGGTCTTTAACGAACCGAAGAGAGTGCACGTCGCACCTCTCCTCATAAAATTGCACTGGTTGCCAATTGCTGCTTGCATCAAATTCAAGGCACTGATGTTTGCCTACAGAACAGCCACTGGTTCTGCACCCCTATACTTAAACACACTACTTCAGACCTATGTGCCCTCCATAAGCTTGAATTCTGCAAGTGAACGGCGCCTTTGTGCCATCCCAAAGAGGCACAAAATCACAGACCTTTATCTTGACTGTTCCCAAGCTGGTGGAATGCATAAAGCAAAAGCCGAATCCCGGACATTTTGGACGATCTCGACGGCCGGACATGTCCGGGAAAAAGAGGATGGTGGTAACCCCTACTACTCAGCTTTCTCTTACTACTCAGCTTTCTCCACAGAACAAGAGTCTGCTAGCTTAGCTTCCAAAGAAAGACGGCTGACACTGTGTACATTCTATGAGTGAGATCCCACCTCCTATGGGCAGGTTGAAAACATGTGGGACAGCCCCTCCTACTGGCTGTAGTCTTTAGCCTCTGGCCAAAAAATCCTCCGATGACGCAAAATGACGATTCCAGACAAATAATACAGAAATCTCTCGTCTCAGGGGGATATGAGGGTGGAAAGCACGGTAATTCTAAAATACTACAGGTTTTCTACTAATACAAAGCTTAATGCTAAATCCTGAAGTATCCCTTTAATACTAATACTGTTTTAAAAATAACCTTGCTCCAGTTGTTGTGCTAGACTAACTGGTGCTAGACTCACAGCAATTGCATATTGTTGCCCTGTTGTTGACTTAATTGAAGGAATCTTTTAATGCCAATACCTCCATGAACTGATCCAAACTATTAGTTTTCCTCCTGTGTAAAATCAGTTCTGTTCTCCTGCTCTGATTCTAAGTCCCTGAAGGCTTCAGAAACTTCAACAGATGACTGCAGGTCAATAATTAACACTGAGATATTGAAGAAAAACTATCTATAATGTTGCTTAGTAGCAATCTGTATGTTTGTAGCTTAAAGGGACACCAGGCAAGTCTGAGTGTTTTTTCTCTACGAAGCCCCCCCTAGTGTCTGGTAGTAAATGCTTTCAAACACGCTGTCGTAAAAACGAACTGTTGTCCCTCCCCCCTCGCCACGAGCAACCCAGCTGATCAGCTGTCAACCCAGCTGAGCAGAGGAACCGGCTATTTCAAAATCAGTTATGTCTACCGAGGCAAGTAAAGCAATATTTTCTTTCCAACTGATGGCGATTTTTTTTTATTAATGTGTTGTTATGCATACTAGTATTTTTACCGGGAACGAACGATATGAACGAGGCGAACTACTGCTTTCGTGTTTGTTTGTTTTTGGGAGAGTGGGCATGAGGATAAAAAAATATATACAATGAGGAAAATAAGTATTTGAACACCCTGCTATTTTGCAAGTTCTCCCACTTGGAAATCATGGAGGGGTCTGAAATTGTCATCGTAGGTGCATGTCCACTGTGAGAGACATAATCTAAAAAAAAAAATCCACAAATCACAATATATGATTTTTTAACTATTTATTTGTATGATACAGCTGCAAATAAGTATTTGAACACCTGTCTATCAGCTAGAATTCTGACCCTCAAAGACCTGTTAGTCTGCCTTTAAAATGTCCACCTCCACTCCATTTATTATCCTAAATTAGATGCACCTGTTTGAGGTCGTTAGCTGCATAAAGACATCTGTCCACCCCATACAATCAGTAAGAATCCAACTACTAACATGGCCAAGACCAAAGAGCTGTCCAAAGACACTAGAGACAAAATTGTACACCTCCACAAGGCTGGAAAGGGCTACGGGGAAATTGCCAAGCAGCTTGGTGAAAAAAGGTCCACTGTTGGAGCAATCATTAGAAAATGGAAGAAGCTAAACATGACTGTCAATCTCCCTCGGACTGGGGCTCCATGCAAGATCTCACCTCGTGGGGTCTCAATGATCCTAAGAAAGGTGAGAAATCAGCCCAGAACTACACGGGAGGAGCTGGTCAATGACCTGAAAAGAGCTGGGACCACCGTTTCCAAGGTTACTGTTGGTAATACACTAAGACGTCATGGTTTGAAATCATGCATGGCACGGAAGGTTCCCCTGCTTAAACCAGCACATGTCAAGGCCCGTCTTAAGTTTGCCAATGACCATTTGGATGATCCAGAGGAGTCATGGGAGAAAGTCATGTGGTCAGATGAGACCAAAATAGAACTTTTTGGTCATAATTCCACTAAACGTGTTTGGAGGAAGAAGAATGATGAGTACCATCCCAAGAACACCATCCCTACTGTGAAGCATGGGGGTGGTAGCATCATGCTTTGGGGGTGTTTTTCTGCACATGGGAAAGGGTGACTGCACTGTATTAAGGAGAGGATGACCGGGGCCATGTACAGGTGCTGGTCATAAAATTAGAATATCATCAAAAAGTTGATTTATTTCAAGAATTCAACTTCACAGGTGAAACTAATATATTATATAGACTCATTACATGCAAAGTGAGATATTTCAAGCCTTTATTTGTTATAATTTTGATGATTATGGCTTACAGTTTATGAAACCCACGAAATCAAAATCCCAGAAAATTAGAATATTACATGAAATCACACAGTAATTACACAGTGATACCATGGTCATTGAACCAGGTTTTGATTATTTTGGCAGTGTGGGCAGGTGCAAATCCTGCTGGAAAATGAAGTCAGCATCTCCATAAAGCTTGTCTGCTGAAGGAAGCATGAAGTGCTCTGAACATGTCCTGGTAGACGGCTGCGTTGAGTGGACAGCACAGTGGACCAACACCAGCCGATGACATGGCTCCCCAAACCAACACAGACTGTGGAAACTTCACACTGGACTTCAAGCATCTTGGATTGTGTGCCTCTACATTCTTCCTTCAGACTCTGGGACCTTGGTTTCCAAATGAGATGCAAAATTTGCTCTCATCAGAAAAGAGGACTTTGGTCCACTGTGCTTTATTAAATCCAGAGTCAACGCAGCCGTCTACCAGGACATTTTCAGAGCACTTCATGCTTCCTTCATTTTCCAGCAGGATTTGCACCGGCCCACACTGCCAAAAGAACCAAAACCTGGTTCAATGACCATGGTGTTACTGTGTAATTACTGTGTGATTTCATGTAATATTCTAATTTTCTGGGATTTTGATTTTGTGGGTTTCATAAGCTGTAAGCCATAATCATCAAAATTATAACAGATAAAGGCTTGAAATATCTCACTTTTCATGTAATGAGTCTATATAATATATTAGTTTCACCTGTTAAGTTGAATTCTTGAAATAAATAAACTTTTTGATGATATTCTAATTTTATGACCAGCACCTGTATTGCGAGATTTTGGGGAACAACCTCCTTCCCTCAGTTAGAGCATTGAAGATGGGTCGAGGCTGGGTCTTCCAACATGACAATGACCCGAAGCACACAGCCAGGATAACCAAGGAGTGGCTCTGTAAGAAGCATATCAAGGTTCTGGCGTGGCCTAGCCAGTCTCCAGACCTAAACCCAATAGAGAATCTTTGGAGGGAGCTCAAACTCCGTGTTTCTCAGCGACAGCCCAGAAACCTGACTGATCTAGAGAAGATCTGTGTGGAGGAGTGGGCCAAAATCCCTCCTGCAGTGTGTGCAAACCTGGTGAAAAACTACAGGAAACGTTTGACCTCTGTAATTGCAAACAAAGGCTACTGTACCAAATATTAACATTGATTTTCTCAGGTGTTCAAATACTTATTTGCAGCTGTATCATACAAATAGTTAAAAAAATCATACATTGTGATTTCTGGATTTTTTTTTTTAGATTATGTCTCTCACAGTGGACATGCACCTACGATGACAATTTCAGACCCCTCCATGATTTCTAAGTGGGAGAACTTGCAAAATAGCAGGGTGTTCAAATACTTATTTTCCTCACTGTACATCGGAGGCTAATATTTGTCTAAAGTTATATTAGCAAGGTCTATAAGTTCATCTGGTAGAATGATGGTTTACCTTTGCTTGTCTAACAAAACATCAGAACGTTTTTTCTAGCTCGATCATGATATGTGCAACATGTTTATTGCCTATTATCAGACGCGTTGACTTAATGACATAAAATAAAAGTGCAAGTTACACAAATAAAACCGACAGAGGATCGGCCAAACAACTACAGAAATCAAACGTGTTTGCTAATGACAATGCTAACATCAAAGTTATAGTATCTAGCGTACTAGTAAGCTCGTAACAGACAGCGATCATAATAAAAACCTTGAATGGGGGCGTGTACGTGTGCAGTGCCGTCAAGCAATTCGTTACATCGCGAGACCTGATATCACACGATACTTCCTGGCGGCGAGGCCGCCGACCCGCCGGCCCAAAGTTGCAAGTGAGTTTTTTCCACTCTCGGGCACCAGGGGGGTGCGAAACCACCACCATTCAACCCGAAATAAGTAATATAACCATTCCACTGACTCCGAAGCTGTTCAGTTAACCCCCTGAGGTCGGCAATCACGCCGGCGTGATCTGCTCGTTTTTTTTTTATATCAGTGCAAAATACTCTGTTGATTTTGATTTTACATACTTGTATTGTACATCATTCAAAACTGTTAAATGTCTTCTTTTATTTGTGTACACTCATAATAAAAACAAAATGTTGTGTTTTTCGTAAAACAAAGAAAATAAACATGATGCGCGTTCTGCCGTCTCTCTCAATGTGAAACTCATTCTGAAACGCGACAGAAAATGACCTGTAACTCAGCGAATGTTTGTCACACAGACTTGAAACGCATGTCTATACAACGCTTGGAATCTCTATTTTTAAAGTATGTAAATTATATAAAAAACAAATATTCTATTTTTAAGTAATCCATACGAAAGCAGCGGCATGTACAGTTTCTCAAACGCGTCCTCATTAAATTTAATTTGAACACGCCTACGCGCGCACGAGCGATTGACATGCAAATGATCCATGCGGAGAAACGCAGACCTGTAAACGCCCTCATCACCTCAAAACAAAGAAGCAGAGACTTCGTAACTTACTCTTCTCTGCCTTCATCGGGTTTGGACAACTGTAAGCTGTGCTGTGCTGTGCTGTTTACCTTGAATTTACCTCGGATTTACCTCAGAAGAACGCGATTTGAAGATGAGAAGATTTTTAAGGTAAGACATGTTAAACTGGTCGTGCCAGATTAAAATGTATGTTATGAAATGAGTTTGGAGTAAAAACATGAACTAAGCCTAATGTCATATATGTACATGTAGACAGAAACATGAAATGTGAAATGTGAACTAGAATGATAGGCAACCTTTCAGTGCTTGTATACGTGTTCAACACGAGGATGTTTTTATATTCTATAATAAAACACAGCATGGTAAAAGTAGGCTAATATATATATATATATATGTGTGTGTGTGTGTGTGTGTATTCTGTACATTTTAAAAAGCTATTTTAACCTGAAAAATCTAAAATGTATTCCCCAAATTGTGCAGCATAGTTTCTCTTGATATCAGCATGTTCACAGCTGTTTTGTTGTTGTTGTTGTTTTTAGAGGAACAAGATGCCACTGATAAGTCCTGCTGACTTCAACATTCACATAAGTCTCCATACATGAACATGCTAAAGTGAAAAATCAAACACCATGGAAATGAAAGGTATGTACTATGTTTCAGGAATGGCACAAAGGTGTGTGACAGTTCAAGTCTCTGTCTTTAGTTCAGTGTGTTAAATAATGTGGTTTTTTTTGTCATTATGTTGTGTTGTAAATAAATCCAAACAATCTAAAAGCCATTCTTTTTTAAATCTCCTCATTCTTTGTGCAAGGTTGCTCAGAATGATAGGGGCCTGATAGCTCCTAATAAGGCATTTAGGGAGTGTCTTTGTCTTTCTCAGGTGAGAAAAGCTTACATAATAATGAGATGTCCACGCCTCTTGCATAGAGCTTTCTCACACAAAACGTCGTAACATTTTTAAATCAATATATTGTCTTCTCTGAATGAGCAGTCAGGATGATTTTCACATAGTTTTGAAGCAAATATTCTGGGCTACGTGATACAATTTTCAAAAGTCTTATGAAGAAATAATCAGTATGGGTTTCATGAGCTTATTTCAGTGACAATTTTTTTTTGTTTTTTCACAAACCACGCATAAATGTTATTATCTCAAAACTACAAACTTTTATATACTTGCTGCTGATATATTATTGTAGCAGAGTTTGTGCTGAATACAGTGTAATCAGACTTTAGCCATGAAAATGTCACAAGTAACAGAAATAAGCACAAATGTCAGAGCATGTCAGAACACCTCCAGGGCCCAGAAAACAGCTCAGACCCCAGAGGGTTAAGGTTAAAAAGTTACCTAGAGCACCTTTAAGAGAGCAACCTTTGACCTGTTGCCGTTGACCTGCACTCTGAAACTCTTGAGTTTTAGAGTAAGTTTAGAATTGTCAAAATCAAACAAATCCAACCCAGTTTAAAGCAGGTTCTGCAGGTTCACAACACTCACTACAAACATTGTCAACTAAGGGTTTGTGATTAAATGAAAGTGTGACATCTGTAACAGTCAATCACACCAAACATGGAAAGCGTCAGTTTTCCACACTTCCAAACACTTGGTACAATTTACTTTTCTGCTGAAGATTAAGAGATTGTCATGAAAAATTTAATGAATTTAAATGCATTTACAAGGCAGAAAAAAAAAAAAACACTTCTGCTGCCACAAAAGTTTGCAAAGGCAGCTGAAAGAAAATCGGATTATATTAATGCAAGTGAATCAACTGAATTTATTAAATAATTTATAGTTTATTTTAAATGGAAGCCCTCAACTGCAACGTGAAAAAGTGTCTTAGATCCTTCCTGAACCTCAGTCTTAAAGGGTTAGTTCACCCAAAAATGAAAATTCTGACAGTAATTACTCACCCTCATGTTGTTCCAACCATGTAAGTCTTTCGTTCATCTTCGGAACACAAATTAAGATATTTTTGATGAAATCTGACAGAATTTTGACTCCTCCATAGGCTTCCAGTGTGACCGAAACTCACCGGCCCAGAATAGTTATTAAAACATCGTTAAAATAGTCCAAGTAACTACAGTGGCACTACATTAAGTTTATCATGCGACGACAATACTTTTTGTGCGGAAAAACAACAAAAATAACGACTTTATCCAACTATTAGTGTTCCTCAATGTGGGCCTCTGACGAGAGTTCACGGGAGCGCCAGGACGCATGCGCGAGAACTGAGCTTAAATACTCCCAAGGAGTGAGCAGTCAGTAACAAGTAGTAGTAGAAGAAGAACGCCGTAAGCTCAGTTCTCGCGCATGCGTCCTGGCGCTCCCGTGAACTCTCGTCAGAGGCCCACATTGAGGAACACTAATAGTTGGATAAAGTCGTTATTTTTGTTGTTTTTCCGCACAAAAAGTATTGTCGTCGCATGATAAACTTAATGTAGTGCCACTGTAGTTACTTGGACTATTTTAACGATGTTTTAATAACTATTCTGGGCCGGTGAGTTTCGGTCACACTGGAAGCCTATGGAGGAGTCAAAATTCTGTCAGATTTCATCAAAAATATCTTAATTTGTGTTCCGAAGATGAACGAAAGACTTACATGGTTGGAACAACATGAGGGTGAGTAATTACTGACAGAATTTTCATTTTTGGGTGAACTAACCCTTTAAGATTTCTTTTCTCTATCTTAATTTTTTTAAATTTCTCTCTCTTCAAATATTTTTTCTTATTAAAAATTTTTCTCTCTTCAAAAACTTCTCTCTTATTTTCCCCCTCAAGTAGGCAACACAAAAGAGAAAAAAAACAATGATGCTAGCTAACATCAGCATGCGGTACCAACCTCGGCCACCAGGCGCCACTATCAGTAAGCATGAAATCCAATCTAAGCATGAATTATCCTTGAAAGATAGATTTACAAGAAAGTTTTGCACATCATAAAAAAGCATAAAAAAAGAAAAATTTAAATGTGTATACTGTATGTTAAAGGAAAAGTTCACCCAAAAATTAACTAATTACTCACCCTTATGTCGTTCCAAATCCGTAAGACTTTCGTTCATCTTTTGAACACAAATGAAGATCTTTTTAATGAAATCTGAGAGCTTTCTGTCCCTCCAATTGACAGCCTACACAACTAACACTTTCAAGCCCCAGAAAGGCAGTAAAGACATCGTTGAAGTAATCCATGTGACTCCAGTGGTTTAACCTCAATTTTATGAAGCAACGTTAGAGGTTTGTTTGCACAAAAAACGTAATTTACCACTTTAGTTACAAAATAGTAATCTCCAACGTGCGTTCACGTAACAATGTCCGCTCTCGTGTCAACTCAACATGCATGCATGGTGGTACTCTCTGTTACGAATATACTGCGCTAGAGGTTCTATGGAAAGATTAAAGATTAAAGGGGACACAGGACAGCCCTGTCTTGTACCACGGTTTATAGTAAACAAATTTGAAATGACACCTCCTATACAGACTCTAGCAGAAGGGTTCGCGTACAGCACCTGAATCATTTTAATAAACTTAGGACCAAACTTGAATTCTTTAAGGACACGCCATAAGTACTGCCACTCAAGCCTATCAAAGGCCTTCTCTGCATCAAGAAAGAGAAGACCACAAGAAGAGGGGATTTTCTGCGCTTCACCTAAAATGTGAATTAGTCGCCTAATGTTGTCTGCAGCCAAACGGCCCTTCATAAATCCTGTTTGGTCAGGATGTATTAAATCTGGCAATACTGACTCTAGTCTGCGGGCTAATACACAGGAATCAATTTTAAGGTCAGCATTAATAAGTGATATTGGCCGGTAACTTGCACAGTCAGAGGGGTCTTTGTCCGGTTTGGGGATAACTGATATAAGAGCAGTGTTAAGGTCTTTGTGGAAATGCCCTTGTTCAATAGCGAAGTTTATAGAATCCAGCCAGAAAGGACCTAAAAATTCCCACAAAACTGAATAAAGCTCAACCGGCAAACCATCGAGGCCTGGGGAGCGCCCTCTCTTCATACTTTTTAGCGCTAATTGTAATTCCTCTAATGAGATAGGCAAGTCAAGATGTTCTGCATCCTCTATGGAAAGAGTAGGAAGATTCAAGTTGGTAAAGAAATTTGTATAATCATTCTCAGAGGGCTGACAGTCGCTAGAGTACAGTTTTGCAAAAAAGGATGCGAATGCCTCATTTATATCTAGAGTAGTTGTCACCGTTTCTCCTTGATCTTTTTTGATGTACGCTATTGATCGGCTCTTCTCCTGACGTTTCAGAGTTAGGGCAAGAAGATGACTTGGACGGCTACTTTGCGAATAATATTTGTGCTTAGTAACATGCATTAAATACTCTATGTTGTAACAGATTGTTCAGTTCAGCTTGATGTGTCTTCAATTGAGATTCCATGTCTTTACTATAATTCCTTTTAAGTTGACTTTCTAATCGTTCACATTTTTTTTCTAAATCTGAAATCTGACGTAGTCTATTATGCTTGTTGTGAGATGAAAATCTGATTGCATTGTTCCTGAGGAATCCCTTTATGGAGGCCCATAAGAACATTGGGTTCTCTACACTGCCCTTATTAATGTCTATGAATTCGCTAAGTTCAAGTTTTAGTTGATTAAGGAAGCTTTCATTCTGTAGTAATGAGGAATTAAACCTCCACCTAGAAGACTTATTGTTTCTGATATCTCCAAAACTAAATGTTGCTTCAATAGGGTTATGATCTGAGATGTGCCTAGAAAGAAGATTTATTGAGGAAGATGTAGAAACCAATTCACTAGAAATAAGTAGGTAGTCTATCCTAGAAAAAGACTTATGGCTTGAAGAGTAGAATGTGTAATCTCTTGATGAAGGATTATGTAGTCTCCAAAGATCCACCAAATTAAAGTCCTTTGCTAAATTTCCTAAAGCCTTAGAAGAGGTTATCTGAGTGTGAGTAGCGACAGCAGCAGACCTGTCTAGGGTGTTGTCAAAAACTGTATTCATGTCTGCCCCAATAACCAGGTGGTACTCATCTAAAGTTAACAACTCTTTTGTAATGTTCTGAAAAAATGCACAGTCAAAGATGGCTGAGGCATAAATACTAATAAAGGCTACTTTCCTTCCTTCAATGGAGGTACAACAGAATGCTAGCCTTCCTGAAGCATCTGAGCTTACTTTAATTATGTTTATAGTCAGATTACGTCTCATTAACACAGCTACCCCCTTGGTGCTACTACCATCTGATGAGGCAGCTACCATTTTATATCTCCTGTTTTGTAGTCTTAAAGTATCATTAGGTTTAAGGTGAGTTTCTTGCAATAGTGCTAAGACCTTGGACCATTTGAATGGAGAGTTGAGCCCTCTCACATTAAATGACATAACATTGTATCTATCCATTGTCCCTATTGAGGTATGCCAAAAACAAACTGTGTGTGATAAGGTTAAAGTAAACTGCCGATGTGTATAATGAAATAAGAGAATCTACTGTCATGAAACACTCGCCTGTGCTAAAACATATCAATCCCATGTGGAAAAAAACCCTGAACAGCCCGCCCCCCCTCCCCACCTCCCTCTCCCTCCCCACCTCCCTCTCCCTCCCCCACGTTGTCATCTGTGAGAACCACGAAGCGATGTCTAAAAATGAACCTATGCCTATTAGCCCCTAACTGGGACCGCTTCCACTGTTTCCATAACTGAAACACATTTTTAGAAGTAACCTTGGTTCAAGAGATAAAAGAAAATACAAAACGGAAGATAACCGCGCTGATGGGTAAACTGATTTTACATTACACCCAGTCCACAGGCTACTATTTAGCGCCCCCCATGCGGGATGAGAAAACACTGCATACAAAAAAAAATAAAAAATAAAAAAATAAATAAAAATATAAATAATAATAATAATAATAAATCCAACTAAACGTACATAAAAGCGTCATCATAATTCAAATAGAAAAAGTTTAAGCTCAAGCATCATATGTCTACACATGTTGACCTGTTTGTAGTCATTCCATGTCTGTGAAGTGCAAGGATTCTCTAGCAGTAGACCTGGCGTTATTCCCATTCAGTTGAGTTGAAGTGGTGTCTTGTCCCGCGAAGAACATTTCAGCTTCCTCTGCTGAATCAAACGATAATTTATCCCCCTTGTACGTGAGCTTCAGGATGGCTGGGTAGATCAAAAAAGAGTCGATGCCTTTCTGTCGCAATTGGGCTCGGATCGTTTTGTACTTGTTTCTTCTCTGTACTGTTTCGGCACTGTAGTCAGCGTAGAATTCAAGTTGAGTGTTGTCTGATAGTTTAGGTTTAGCATTGCGAGCTCCCTGCAGTATGGCTTGACGATCGCGGTAACGGAGCACTCTGAAGATCATTGTACGCGGTCTGGAGAGGTTAGCAGAGAAGATTCGGTGGGCTCTGTCAATTTCTATGGATTTTCCGGCCAGTGTCGGGATCCACTGAGGTAACATTTTACAAAGAAATCCGACTGGATCATCTCCTTCTGCACCTGTTGGTAGGTTTACTAATCTCACATTGTTCCTTCTTGACCTATCTTCCATCTCGGTGACTTTCCTTCTGAGGCTGTCCAGCTCTGTGAGACAGTGGTTGGTATCTTTTTTAGTCTCACTCCTTGCATTGTATCGACTTTAGCGGACACCTTTTCCATATTTTTGGCGTGCGTGTTGATGTCGCTATTCAGTGATCTCAATAGCGTCCCGTTTTCAGCTATTTGACTTTCAACCGTAGTTAGTGCTTTCGTCAGAGTCTCACTCAGCATTTCGGTTACAAGGTCCCATAGTGTCTCCCTCTCCGCCTCTACCGTCTGCTTGATTAGCAAGGAGATTTCCTCAGGGAGTAAACTAGCTAGCGAGGTTCCTGAGCTAAGGCTAGCTTTGAATCGCTTGCCCGCGTCTTGTTTTGCAGGCGAACTTGCACTTTTCTTTGACGCCATTTCACGATATAAGTTTCAAAACTATCCAATATGTTAAATGAACGCCTTTATTGCAGGAAACAAGCAGTTTAGCCGCCAGTCAAAGGGCTTTTGGCAGGAGCTCAGTGTAAAGCGACCATCTCGCTGCGCGTCTCACCGGAAGTCTCCACATGGATTACTTTAATCACGTCTTTACTACCTTTACGGCTGTCAATGGAGGGACAGAATGCTCTCAGATTTCATTAAAAATATCTCCATTGTGTTCCGAAAATCTTACAGGTTTGGAACGACATGAGAGTAATTAATGACTGAATTTTCATTTTTGGGTGAACTAAACCTTTAACGGTACCTCCTACATTTGTAGTGCAACAAATGCTGATTAGTGGCATTTTTACTTTTATCTTATTGAGCTAGTTTCATTAAAGGAGAACTCCGGTCAATTTTAACATTTTTTTGTAAATTTGGAGTGCTGTCAGTACAGAGAACAATGACAAAAATCGGTGTTGCCTCCTTCCGTGTTATCCTCTTTTAAAAATTTGCTTTTAGCCTTTTAACATCCTTGATGTGTCATTACAAGTGCACAGCCAATGTGAGTGATTCCTTCAGAGTGAACACGGTTGAATCTGACTGCAGTAGATGTGAAAGATATGAATAAAAGTGATGTTAATTCAGCCAGCGATCATACCTGTATTTACATCCTGTTTTCGGTCGAAGTCCACAGTAGTCGATTGTCGAGTTCACGCGCATAGGTTTAGTTACCTATGATCACGCGCGTGAACTCGACAATCGACTACTTGAAGACCCCATTGAAGTCAACAGGGTGCAAATTTTAAAAAGAGGATAACACGGTGTAGGCAACACCGATTTTTGTCATTGTTCTCTGTACTGACAGCACTCCAAATGTAAAAAAAAATGAGCTCAATGTAAAAATTGACCGGAGTTCTCCTTTAAATTCTGAACATTATTTTAAAGCTTCTGCTTGTATTTTTGTGCAGATGTTTTGTTGGAATCACAACACTCACTGGAGCCAAGACAACAAGCATAGAGGCAAAACAAGTGGAAAGGTTTCAGAGAAGAGGAACAACAGTCAACACTCATGTGTGTGCACATATTTGAGTGTGTATATATTAACTCAAATAATATATTAATATATTGAAAGACTGAAAAAGTTTTGCCAGTAAAATCCTTGCAATGCCTTGCTGCCAGTTTTAATAAATATTTACTTGCAACACCCTTGACTTGGTTTTTATTCATTTGTAAATATAGTCAGATAGTGTTCATCCTAATGCATTTAAATCAATATATTACAGTTTACTGTTAAAAATTATTATTTTCAGCATTTTAAATGTTAAACTATTACAACATCATCTTGGATTTTTGGGGTATTTACAGGATTTTATTGGCAACTTTAGTTTAGTACTGTACTTTATATTTAAATTACAAAATATTGCTGTAAAATAAACTACAAGTTTATTTTAGTTGCTGTAAAATATTTCACATACAACAATTAACAGTATTATACTGTAATTAATTTTACAGCAATTAACAATACTTTTACAGGACTTTATTGGCAACTTTTTTGCCAATAAATTCTATGTTACATTTTTTACAGTGTGGAATGAAAGTGTGAATAACTGGAATAAAAGTGTGAATATATAGAATGAAACTTGAATACATATAGAATGAAAGTCTGAATATATAGAATGAAAGTTTGAATATATGGAATGAAAGTCTGAATATATGGAATGAAAGTCTGAATATATGGAATGAAAGTTAAATATATAGAATGAAAGTCTGAATATATGGAATGTAACCTGAAAATATGGAATGAAAGTCTGAATATATGAATGAAACAAATATACAGAATGAAAGTCTGAATATATGGAATGAAACCTGATGATTTAAAAGGGAAGTCTGAATAGAGATTCGTAAATTGTGTAACACTTTATTTTACAGTATGTGTACACAGTGTAGTTACGGTACTAAAGAAAGTACTGGAAATATAAGGTGGGTAAACTACATGGGTTAATGTTAGGTTTAGGGATAGGTTCATGGTTAGTACCTAGTTATAACCCAACTATTGTAATTGCTATAATAAGTAGAGCCAGACCGATAAAGGATTTTTAAGGCCGATACCGATACAAATATTTGGTGATTTAAAAATCCGATATTCCGATATATCGGCCGATATATATATATTTTTTTTAAATCCAGAAACGCGTAACAAAACATGAACAGATTTCCCTAACATATGTTATTTGTAGTTATTTAAGAGTCCTCAGCCTTACTAAAATAATATGATAATGCAGTTTAAAAATAAACTTGTTTGTTTTATTGTCACAACAGAACAGAATATATTAAAGTTCTGATAAATATAATGTATATTAAAAATACAAACTTAAGAAATGAAACTTAAAGTCCTTTGAACAAAAAAAATCAACTATTATTATTAATATTGACAGTAATAATTTTAAAAAATCCATGATGATGATATTATTATTATCATCATCATTTGTATTAGCCTATTAAACAAGACAAAGGTCACTCCTATTGTGTGTGTGTGTGGTGTGTGTGTGTGTGTGTGTGTGTGTGTGTGTGTGTGTGTGTGTGTGTGTGTGTGCCATCATTTCACCATCAAATGGAAGTTTTATCAGAAAACTAATCAGAAATCACCAGAAACAAACATGATAAAAGCGGCCGTTTGCTGCTATTTTTGTTGTTTACTTGAATATTTAAAACTCAAGCATCGATGTTTTACCACAGGTTTACAATAAAAAGTGATACATTGATCATAATGAATTAATTTATGCCAAAATTGCACATTAGTCACTCAGAAATAAATTACCGTTAACGTTAGGTCTATTTCACAAAAGAAAGAGGACACACTTACTTCTTCAGTCGCGTCTGTTTTTGTTTATCTGGTAGTTACAGGACATATTTACATCACATTTAGAAAAGAATGATAATTCTACAAATATATGCCACCAAAAATACGACCTGAGGAGCTTTAGCACTCTCTCGACTCCCATACAGATATTTTCAGTCAGAGAAACAGAGGAAGCTCCCGAAAAAAAACGTTGCTTTATTTTATGATAGTCCGGTATAAAGAGACGAGACGTAGGCTACTGACAGATAAAATAAAAACATGACTGTGATAGCCTTTATGATTGGTCTGGTTTCTTCAAGCGTTCACTATGTTTTTTTACTATGCGTATCTTCAAGCGTTTACTATGTTTACTATGGTAATGGTTAGCGCGCATAGTCTTTTGCATCACAAACAGAAGGCATTCAAACATGAACGCGAGTTAAATTATTTTAAAAGTCTTTATTGCTGACAGAATCATCCGGCGCTGCCGTCTCCCGACTCAGGTGAACTCCGCCTCTGTTCGTAAACACTCCTCTAGCCCGGGCTGGCCCGCTTTGGCCCAAGGTATTCGACAGCCAGAAATCCTGGCCGTTGGCCCCGAGTAAGCCCCGATCCAGCCCCAGAAGTGACAGTGGAAACGCGAGTCACGCACTAGCACGGCCCGGCCCTGGCACGACAGTGGAAACGCGGCTATTGATGTTAGCAGTCTTCCTTGTAGAGTGCCCTCTGGTGGACAAACTATGCAGTGCCAACACTCATAACATGGTTGCAGGGTGTTTCGTCCGGTTTTATTCTATTTTTTAAATATTAATTTATCGGCCGTTATAAATGCCGATACCGATAGTTTGGAAAATGCCTAATATCGGCCGATAATATCGGCTCGCCGATATATCGGTCGGGCTCTAATAATAAGTACATAGTATGTACACGCAGAACAGGACTGTAAAATAAAGTGCTACCGTAAATTCCTTAGAGAATGATGCATGAAGATCTTTCAGCAACATTTTGCTTTTAATTTCTCATTTGTGTGAATTGTACCTGTGGGTAAAGGTGGGAGTGTGTTCATGGCCATCTGGAGGGAACACACAGTTATGAATGGGGCTTTCGGAGTCAAAGTGAATGCTGCTTACATCTGCGTCTCTCTCCCACCTCTCTCTTGGAGGAGTACAGGTTGATGAGGACTCATAGACCGAGGTAAACAGCAGATTGAGAGAAGATATAAAATTCCAACTGGCTGTAAGGACGAACTGTTGGAGGAAAAAAAAATCCTGTTTAACAAAACATACTTGAATAAGCTCTTAAGGTCTGTTCACACCAAGAATATAATAATAATAATAATAATAATAATAATTAATATAGCTACAAGCAGTGATTAAGGTTTGGCACACTAACTGTAAAAATGACTAATTAAAAACATCTGTAGATGATTATAGGCAAAAGTTTGAAAAATTATAAATACAACCACTTGTAATATGATTTCATTGCCAATCACTTTTGGCCAAAAGGTGGTGCTATCACCAAATTGATATGGTCTTGTCACTGGGGGCTGTGGAGTGAAAATGACACAAAATTTGGTGTCAACATGGCAAAGCCCCTCAGATTCATTTGGCATCATGCAATCAAATTAGTTGATACATTAAATGATAATAATTCTGTCTACCAAATTTTTTGCTGGCATGGTCTGAAGATGATCTGAGTTGAATTTTGGTGAAAATCGGACTAATGATCTAGGAGTTCGAAAAGGTAGTTTTTCAATGTAATTCAAAATAATGGACAGCAAATTTGATACTGTGCCATACTTAGTATCACTGTTCTGTGACTGGATGACTGAAGGAATCTATCAAGACCGTCTCAATAGCTTAGCTAATTAGCATCAGCTAATGCTCAGCTTCAACGTTGTTATTATAGCCTAGTAAAAAACACATTAGATGTATAGTTGTTATTTTTAACCTTTAATAATAATCCGAGCTGACTGGGCTCTTGTCAAAAATAAAAATAAAATTTTTTTTTTCTTGAGAAAAATTAACATCTATCTACTGTACCTAATATTTATCCAAATTAATCAAATCAAATCACAATCACAAGATTTGAATTGAAATCGTGAAATTTGTGTCAAGCAATAATAAAAACAGTAGCCTACTAGTCATTGTACCATGTAAACATTGTGACATGTTGTCTCTAAACATTCTGTTTAGTTACCAAATGTTTTGACACACAATACACATCCTGCTTAAATGTCCCTGTTTGTCTGGACAGAATGTTCAAAATATCTTATTTTCTTGAGCATACTTGTTCTTATTTATTGTTCTATTTATTTTATACTATTGTACTATTGAGACATTAACAAGTTTGCAGTAA
Organism: Squalius cephalus; assembly: GCF_949319135.1. Lineage (NCBI taxonomy): Eukaryota > Metazoa > Chordata > Actinopteri > Cypriniformes > Leuciscidae > Squalius > Squalius cephalus. The sequence continues at coordinate 12,627,049 of NC_137140.1, read as the reverse complement.
TGCAAAGATGTCATTATTTAGCCTAATTTTGTAAAAAAAAATATTATTTCAATTTGAAAACCCTGTGCATTTAAGTTGTTGTTGCTAGTTTGAGTTCAGAAATATACATTTCAGCATTATCACTAATCTGTGTGTGCATTTTCCTTGAGAACCAAGTAAGTTGACTCATGAAACCATTTGTTTATTATATCGCAATCGCAATATTGACCTCAATAATCACAATATGACATTTTCCCCAAATCGTGCACCCCTAGTAGAACTGTCACGGTTGCGATCGGACCAGTGCTGCATGGTCACGAAAGTTTGCATGCGTTTTCAAGCCTTGCTAATTTAAGCATTCAAGCACAAGAATATGCGAAAGAGAACTAGCGCATGCTGTGTTAGAAGTTTTGTGAGAAAATTGCATGCCTCTGACAGCAAATAATAAAACGAATTCTTTCACGTCTCTGTGCGCTTGAATGGACAAATTCACAGATTTATCTAAAAATGCCCACCTTGGCGAGTATCATGAGTAAACATAGTTGGTTATGGTTTAAGTGAATGCAAACAGTAGAGAAAGACAACGTGGATCCGTGCATTAAACATTTTTAATGTTTAAATGATCGCAACCGTGACAGTTCTACTAGGGGTGCACGATTTGGGGAAAATGTCATATTGTGATTATTGAGGTCAATATTGCGATTGCGATATAATAAACAAATGGTTTCATGAGTTAATCAAAGACAAATCACTCACTGCTTTTCACTGAATAACTTCAATAAAAATTAGCCTTTATTCAATTTGTACAGTGAAGATTATATGCACTGTTGTTTTACATTTCATAACTTTTTTCAATTTCTGTACTTAAAAAAACTACTGTTAGACCTACCTGAAAAGCACTAATTATTTTATTTATTTATGTGTGCTTATAGTTTGATTATTTGTTCTTTTTTTATTATTGACTGTTTACTTTTCTTTAATATTATCTTTGAAATTTAAATGAGTTAGATAGTAGTTTTAGCTATAGTATTGAAATTGGAATAGAGAATTGTTACATTTCTAAAATGTTGGTGTCATAACCTTATTTATTACAATGCAAGGATACATGGATCAAAAACAACAAAAACAATACCGATTCCCAGCCCTATAAATATGATATATACATATGTTTTAAAGTAATATGAATGTTTAGACATGATTTTATTTGACAGTTCTGGATAGTTTATGAAGTGTTTACAGTAAAATACTGCCTCATCAATTAAGTTTTTGTTTGTGAATTTCTGCTCAGATATAGATGTTTTGAATGAGCTAGTAATAGTTAAGATATAATATGACAGTGCTGAGAGCGTCTGTCTCTGGTTCAGCACCAGCCAACACGCAAACGCAAATTTGAATTTATAAGTTGATGATCACGCGATCTGAACATTCTTTCTAATCACACCGGTTTAAATCAAAGGGTTAAACTAGCGATCACATGCGGTGATGATGCTTCTTACGTCTGTTTCGGAGAACCAGAGGGCAAATATTTCAACAGACAGCTGAGGCATTTAAGTGGCACTGAAATGAGGCACCGAAATCTGCGTTTTGATCCGGTCCGGTTACATACCGGACTACCAGTTACTTGGTACCTACTCATCATTTGTTTGGTACAAGAAAAACAGGAAGAACCGGCAAGTCAGTTGACCCCAGAGGGTTAATATAGAGCTAATATCCCAGATAAATCCTTAAGCACATGAATGAGCAGGGTGCTTTTTAACTTCACCTTTTTTGTAAACTGGATATATACACAGAAATGTGTATATTTCCAGTATGCATTATGTAATGCTTACCTGACACCAGTGGAATAAGGACAGAAAGCTCTCAATGATGCAGAGGGAAACCTGTCGTCTCCACTTGCGTTTGCACACTGTGGGCAGAGAGAGCAGCTGCTGTGCTGTGGCTCTTTTGCAGGGCTCTGGGGTTAGCATAAGTTGTAGCATATACTGCATGTCTTCTGATAGCCCTGAAACACACACATGCACAAATGCTATCATGTAGGGCAACTGTTTTGGGAAAAAAAATTCTAATCGCATAAGTTGGCTATGTATTAAGTAAATGTGAACAGTAAGGGCAAAAAAAAAAAAAGGCCTGTGTCACTATAATGGATCTGTGTATTAGATCTTAAAGTGACAGCAGCCTAATATACCTTTTACCAATCACATTAAATAATTTACACTGCAAAATTACAACTGCAATAAATAATGTTATGAGATTAATGTTTTAAATAAATTTCTAAATTAAAATGAGGTTCAGTTTGGAAAAAAGAGTCAATGACACCGATTCGTTCAAAACGCTAAAGCATTCAGTAACAAAACTCAGCTGAGTTTTGCTTTGAGAAAGCGCAATAGTTTTGCTTTGATCTTTGTTTGGAACTATTACATGCATTACACAAATAGTACAAAAAGAGTCAATACTGGGTCTAAAATGTAAGTAACTTAATATTAACTACTTGTTTATTGAACTATAAAATAAATGTAACATTTGCATTCGTGATAATATTCAGCTAAACACCTCCCTTGGTCGTGTTATGTTACTTAACTATATTATGTTATAAATAAACTAAACATTTAGAATTTTTACCTTAGTATGTTTCTTCACGTGTGCTGTTACGCTCATTTGTTTTGATTTCTCCACAAAAGTCTCTCACAAAGAGACAGGCAGTGTGAGCCTCAACAGCATGACCTTGTTACCAGAAAATACACTATTCATTATCAATCGCTGTTTACACAGAATGTAGGCCTAATAAAATCAGAATCATTCTTGTGTTTCGATGCTTCCCTAGTTACAGGGTTCCTACACATTTTCCATTTCAAAATTCCATACTTTTCCAGACTCAGATTTCCAAACCTCTCTGTAGATTTTCAGACCATATTTAAAGTGCCCCTATTATGCTTTTTCGAATATTCCCTTTCATGCAATGTGTAATGCAGCTTTCTGCAAAGTTATGAAGATGAAAGAGCACGCAATAAATAAAGTTGTTTCTCAAAAGAAAGAATCGACTCTGAAGTCTGAAAACCACCTAAACGAGTCATCAGGAATTTGAATCTTACTTCCGTGACGGCTACACGTTACTGGGCAACACATTTGCCTAATGCCCACCTATGTTTTATGTTGTCCGCCCGCAAACACTGTAGCGGGTTCGTGTTGTGCATGTCGAGATGATGTTGTTTTCTGCTCTGCAAAAGCAAATTCTCTATGTAAACCCTTTCAAAAGATGAGGATGTGAAGAGTCTGGTTAAAATTACCACAGCGATACAACAGCAGTATAACCTTTTGATGAATGCTTCTAAAATCTCCATGAGGTCTAAATGAGGTTTACACTTCTTTACAGTGTGTAATCGCTGAGGACTGAGGAAGCCTCCGGAGCTGAAGCTCAGTTATGGTAATGGGTGTTTAGTAGAGATGTGACGGTGATAATATTCTCCCACCGGTTAATCGACTTGTGACAACACCGGTATTACCGGTTTCATCGTGGGGGTGGGGGGTGTTAGAGTGATGTATTTATTTTTTTTTACATGGCGTCAATTCATCATTCGTATTGAGTTTGATTGACATGCGATCTGACCAATCAAATTCCACCATTTTTGTGCGATAAAGCAGTCAGAAGAGTTATTGATAAACTTCGGTGGATTTGAACTTGGCTTTAACTGAGGCAATCTGTCACGACACATTAAAGAGCCAAAAAACGGTAGGCCTATTTTATTTTTGTTTGACTGACCAAATTTGAAAGTTGAGAATTTGTTTCATATTAAATATTACCTGCTCGGTCCTGTCTTTCAGCGCGTTGTCCGTGTCCTCTATTTTTCACTGCTTGAGATTATGTTGAGAACAATAACGCCCTATTTGAGTGTATAGGGCGCGATTTCGGATTCAACCACAATGTTTGAATGGTGGGTTTGTTATTATTCATGAAAAACGCATGTTATTATTTCAGCACTTCGCGAATGGACAGCGACTCTTAAGTATCACGAATGCGTTCTCGCGCATTCATGTTAAGTGCATTTTTGGGAAACGCGCGTGGAATTGCGGCGTGTGACGAGTGTAACCTTGCACATAGAGAACGCTCTTAAGATCCAAGATACATCGTTATCGGGAAACCCGGCCCTGGTCTCCGCACTAGCCTAACTGAAAACTATGAAAGCCGTGTGGCCAACCGGTAAAAAAAAAACTAAAAGAAAAAAATACATTAAAGAAACTATTCCCTCTGATTTTGTTTCATTAATAAAGTTTGACTAATCGCAGCAGTCTCACATTCGTTTAGAGCTCGTGTGAATTGCACGTATAAAATGAAGTTAAAGGAGAACTCCGGTCAATTTTAACATTGAGCTCATTTTTTTGTACATTTGGAGTGCTGTCAATACAGAGAACAACGACAAAAAACGGTGTTGCCTACACCGAGTTATTCTATTTTTAAAATTTGCACCCTGTTGACTTCAATAGGGCAAGTAGTAAGCCTGCTTTTTAGCCTCTTAACATCCTTTAAGTGTCATTACAAGTGCACAGAAAATGTGAGTGATTCCTTCCGAGTGAACACGGGTGGATCTGACTGCAGTAGATGTTAGAGATTGTAATGGAAATTTTACATTTAGACGTGTTTTTTACTTTCAGATGTGTGCAACTTGTGTTAATGTTGAACATGTATTTGTACTTATAAGCATTTAAAGAAATATAATCATATAGGCTTGCAGGGGCAAAATGTTCTGGGTAGCAAAGAGACTATGAGTACTCAAAGTGACCTATTGTGTACTTCAAGTGTGAAAAGTATGTGCGCAGCTTTGATGAAAATAGAGATAGGCAAAATGTGTGAAATCGAGCAGCAGCTAATTTCCAGGAAACTTTTGCAGACTTGGTATTGTCCAGTCTAGATAGAATTTATGTTAGAAGAGATCTCGAACAAGACGTGTTGCCTTTTAAGGTAAACCAAGGCGATCTTTTGAGACAGACCAGGATGTGTTAAGGGTATATAAGCTTGGCAAAAAGGAGAAGTCAGCGCCTTCTCATATCAGACTCTGACTGATGTGTGAACAGCCAATTTCTTGCAAGAAATAAAGATCTTTATAACTTTTGAAATCTCCAGCTGTCTTCCAATTATTATTTAAAGTTGAGAAAAGAATTTCCACGACAAATGGCGACGAGGATGGGATTCGCAAAGCTGATGACCTCCGTGGACGAAGCAATTGATTGAACATCCCAAAGACAAGAAGTCTCTGGCTCCGATACCCCAACGCTAAAAATGCAAGGGACGGGAGAATTGTGGACACCACGGCAGGCCTAGGTGGACGCGATCCCGAATAAAAGAACCAAGCTGCAAAAGCACGGTGAGGGAAAATTATTTACGTGAGTAAATAAGAAAATTATTTGCGTATTGAATATTTTTCCTAAAAGGGTCAGGAGTTTGGAATAAGCCTGAAAGTAATTTCCAAACAGGGTTTGAGAATAAGCCTGATAGTAATTTCTCAAATGCCATGTGTTAATTGTTTTCCCAGAAGGGCCAGAGTTTGAGAATAAGCCTGATAGTAATTTCTCAAACGTCCAGACAAGGTGCTGTTTGAAATAAGCCTGATAGTAATTTTCGAACATTTAAGAAGGCACTTGTTTGGGAAAAAGACCTAGCATCGACGGATGTGGGCATTTTGAAAGTCCTAAATTGACGGATTTAGGCAGGCGTGGTGGCCACGCTGGGGGGAAGAATTAACACAGTAAATATAGTGCGTGGTGACCACGCAGGGGAGGAATTTAAATACGCAAATATAAATACTGTTGAGTAAAATTAGTGCAAAAATGGGTAATGTTAATGATAAAGAGTTGGAGACAGTGGATTTCTCAAAAGGGAATTATTGTTCCATGACCAAGAAAAATGGAACGGGGTGGCATCATAGGATACCACAGTTAATAATATTGTACGGATTTAATGTGTGTTTAATGTCTGAGTGTAAGCCATCTGCAAAAGACAAAGGAAAATTGGACAAAAAGCAAGTCCAAAAATATACAGAAAAAGATAATTATGACTTTGATGGTTGAATTGTAGATGTATGGTTAAATGAGGCAATTACCAGACAAAGAAGACAGATAAATGCAGCATTAGCACCATTAGAGAGTGCAAATAGTAGAGAGACAAAGGCAGAGGAAGCCAGAAAAACTTTACTAAACTCTGTTTCTAATTCTTCCGATGAAATGAGATGCATGAAAACCCGCCTGGCTGAGGACGACCGCTGTCCGGCTCCCTACTCCCCCTACCAACCACCACCAGCAGTGGCCCTCCACGAACCACAAAGACAACCAGGAGCAATGGGAGGTCAAGATCCTGAAAAGGCAAAGAAGAAGAGGGAACGAGTCTGCAAGCAAGACCACCAAAACACCCATATCGAAGCCTGCTAGGTTCAATCACCCTGCCCTCTGGTCTTCCAGACTACACTCCTCCATCTCCAAAATTAGTAAATGTTCACCAACCCAAAGAGAAGCAAAGGCCAGACAATCAAAGATAAGTATCTGAAAACTGTTTTTCTGGACGGTCTGGACCCTGAAATAGGGAAAAAGGTCAAAACGTCTTGTGTGGGGTACCACCAAGCGCGGCTGGAAGAAATTCGATGACACGCAACGCATCAACAAAAGCTGCTGAGAGACCAAGCCAAGAACAAACAGAAAAAGACTGACAAAAACACTCAACTGGCTCTGCTGAAGATGGGAGGGTTGATGATGGAAAATTACTCAAGAGGAGGAGGAAGAGGTGGCAGAAGAGGACGAGGCAGAGGAGGAAGAGGACGTGGAATGGGTGACCAACCCGCAATGGACCCTGAAGCTTGTTATAATTGTGGGCGAAAAGGACACTGGAGAAATGACTGTCCGGATCCTCCAAAGAAGAGAGGATTCCAACAGCCACCAGAGCCACAAGGAGATTGAAAGAAGGAGGGGGAGGGGAGCGACGGTGAAGGGTCTGACTCCCAGGTGGTAAATATGTCTAATCTTATCTCTTTTTCTGCTCCTTGCAATGAAGAAAATGTGCTTGCTGTTTCTTGCAATGAAGAAAATTCGCTTGCTGACACTGAACAAATGTATAAAGCATTTGCAAAATTACAAATGATTGGCATTAGTGTCGAGGGAAAGAAAATTAAGTTCTAAATTGACAGTGGAGTGACGAACTCAGGAATTAAAAATGAACAATTGCCTGATTTAACTGTATTATCTGGAAAATGGGCAACCTCCAGAAGTGCCACAGGGCATCTGGTAAAGGAACCATATACAGCAGATTTGTCTTGTCAGATTGGTGATCGCTCATTTTCTCATGCTTTTCTTGTAACTACTACCTGTCCTTGTAATCTTCTGGGAAGAGATTTGATGTGTAAACTAAAGCTGAACTTGTTTTGTGATGACAGTGGCCTCACTGCTGATATGAGTATGGTGCGAATGCCAACTGAAACATTATATGTTTTTGAATGGAGCACTCCTCAGTGTGGTCTGCAAAACAAAGACACAAATAGGATGCCTCCTGACCATGATTTCATGGAAGAAAGTGATTTGCATTGCACATGTCATGTTAGCAGTGAGCCAGATTAAATTTTTGCTGAAAAATGGTCTGAACTAGAGATTGAGGAACTGAAAACCTCAGAGTTAGTTTGGTCAGATAAATGGTGTGCTGTGAAGGTTGAATTGACTGATAGCCAAGCATCACTGTATGATGTGGAGGGGGCCGTCCCTCACATCTCTTTAGCTAAACCACTGACTGCAGAGTGGAGAGAATTGGGGCTTTTTGTGAAACAATGTGAATCACTAAAAGATTGGTGGCCAACCACTGACAAAAATGTGTGGCAATCTGAGAGCACAGGGTTTTACAAACAGTCACTAAGAAAAAATATTAAGGGAATCAGAACTGTTGAAGTTATGTGTGATAGTACAATGAAGAAATTGATAAAATTATAAATCATAATAGTAGGAATATGCATTCTGTGATAATTAGGAAATTTTGAGTCATAAATAAACTTTTATGAGTTAGACTTTAATTATGTATGTAGATGAGATATATAAAACCGAGCAACAGGTGCTCTTAAAGTGATGAATAAATAGTACTATATGAATTGCACGTGTTTTAAATATTATACTTTCTATATGAAGGCGTCTAGAATTTGTATCCCGTCATCCCTGGAAGACAGTGTGGAAAAATGTTTTTGATCCATGACATTCTAAGAGTCAATGGTTTATGTTAACTGGGATAATTGTTAGATTTAATAGAAACAATGTTTTCTAATTCTAAACTTTTGAAATCACATGCTGTCATCACCAGGGGTACGAGATAGAATTTTTTTTTTTTGTCCAGAGATCAAAGATTGTGTGAAGATTTCCAAATCTTCTTTTAAATAGTTTGTGAGCAACAACAAAAAGTTTGAAAAATTTAAATTGTGCAAAGAATGACAAATTGCATTTGAGAAATTAAAACGGATTCTCTCAACTGCAATTGTAGGTCTATACGATTTCTATTTAAAAGTGTTTAATCTATTTGTTTTGAAAAGTTAGGTTTACATCCACTGTGTAAACTCAATCACATGGTGACTGCATCGGACAATTGAAAATGTATATCCTAACGTTCAGACACTGTCGCAAGGGGAATGCCACAGTGTGTCTACGTTCAGTAGTTTCTGTCGTCGTCAAACTTTGTTACCGTTCATATTTGGTGGTATTCCACTCCTAATATATGTTCCCCATTCAGTTCATAAACTGCTAAGGCAGACAAGAATGAATGAATGAATGAATGAATGAATGAATGAATCTCTGGCCAGAGAGGGGTGTGTGGAGTGTGTGAAAGTGAGTGTGTGAATTATGGTGTTCAGAGACATAAATGATGTCAATCAAAACAGCTGTATCTAAACAGATAAAATATGACCCAACAGGGAAGAAAATATTCCCAATAAAATAACAACCATGGATGAATTTGGCTAACTATTGTGGTATGGGTTATTGTTGTGGCAGAAATAAACAATATCACACACGCGCAGCGTATAACTTTGGGAAGGCAGAGAGCAAGCAAGCTTGCCCTGTCTACCCCATATTTAACTTTTGACTTTTACAGGATGTCATGATGGATCTCAGCCAACATAACTGATTCTGTTTCAAATGTATAAAATATTGTCTTGTTACTGTTTAACATGAAATTTTACAGGTCTCATCAAAAAGGATGACCGGCCAGACAAGCAGATGAGTTAAATGATGTTGTCACTAACAAAAATACTTAAGGTCTCCATTCACAGATTGTTCTTGTGGTTCACTCCACAAACATGGTCCAGTGGAGTGCGGTTGTGTTCTGAGGAAAAATCTTGCAACTATCAGCAAGGTTGCAGTGTGTGACACCTCCATCCAAGGATCTCGACTTAAACTACACCAACCAGCCTCAGCAACCCCAAACGCCGACACCAACGACAACGCAAAGCGTCAAGTGAGGGACAAAGGAAGTGCTGGTAACTTTCCTCCCTTGCCGGCGTGGGAAGCCCATTGCGACGATTCGCAAAGAATCACCCTGGTGAAGATGGAACGTCCATGGGGCAACGAGATGATCAACACATCTGGAGGAAGATGTGAACCAACTAATGGTTTTAGCTTAGTGTAATAATTAATTGTGTGTGATGTTAATTGATGTTTTATTCAGTTCAATCAAACTGTACGACTGAGAATTGATATAGATCTCATGATTTGAAAAATTACTAATTAATTTGAACATTTCAGGTACACGTAAATTAAGAAGAGGAAAATATCTTAATTCTGTAGAGTATAGGACTCTAAATAGGTACATTACTGTAAAGATAATTAATAATCTAGGGACTATTGTTTGAAGAAACTTGAGGGGTTTAGAACCCTAATTCAGATATCATAGATGCTAAAAAAAAAAAAAAAAAAAAAAAATTAATAGTGGTAATAATTGTTCTCTAATAAGAGAGGATAAGTAACTTTGCTGGACTAGGTCCGAATAGATAATAGGGTAAACTTCTATAGCGATGAATGAATGACTAAATTAAATGTTTTTTAGGTGTTTCCATTTGTTAAAATAGCAAAAAAAAAAAAAAAACTTTCAAAAGGAGATTGATTTTGGGAAACATATTTAATTTCTGGATTATTATTAGTTAAAGAAGTTACCAGTGTGATTATTGAAATGTTCCTTTCATGTATTGTCTAATTTCTGTATTTGATATCTGATAGGTGACTGCAGGTCTAGTCTATCTAGGAATACAGTAACAGTACTTGCTTATTTAGCCGGCTTCCAGAAATGAAATATGGACTTGTTTTGTTGAGAAAAAAAATTATGTAGGGGGCACAAAGTTAAAACCTAGACCAGGAACAATGTAACACTTTTGAATTTGAATTTAACACAGTTGAAATGTTCAATTTAAAAACTAAAATGAATCTAAACAGTTAAGACATTTCAGTGAAATAGAATATTTGCTCAAAGCAAAATTCTAAAAAGTTTTTTAATTCAGAATGAAGTTACAGATTTAATGATCTGGATCAATGGATCCATTATGAATTATTCCGCATTGCCAACAAATAGAGGCAGGACATGTTATGTCCATCAGTGTTTTTCTGAAAATAGAATTAGATTGCTAGAATTAGAATGTTGGGAAGAAGATGAAGTTGAGGTTACAGTGCCTGAAGATGAGGTATACGAGAACGAGAGCGAACATGAGTTTGACTAAGAAATGAAATGACCATGGGGGAAATTTACCTGTTGTAAATTACTATGATTATAGGAGAAGTAAATGTCAAATTGTGTGTATGTTCTTTGAATGAACATGGGGTGGATTGTAATGGAAATTTTACATTTAGACGTGTTTTTTACTTTCAGATGTGTGCAACTTGTGTTAATGTTGAACATGTATTTGTACTTATAAGCATTTAAAGAAATATAATCATATAGGCTTGCAGGGGCAAAATGTTCTGGGTAGCAAAGAGACTATGAGTACTCAAAGTGACCTATTGTGTACTTCAAGTGTGAAAAGTATGTGCGCAGCTTTGATGAAAATAGAGATAGGCAAAATGTGTGAAATCGAGCAGCAGCTAATTTCCAGGAAACTTTTGCAGACTTGGTATTGTCCAGTCTAGATAGAATTTATGTTAGAAGAGATCTCGAACAAGACGTGTTGCCTTTTAAGGTAAACCAAGGCGATCTTTTGAGACAGACCAGGATGTGTTAAGGGTATATAAGCTTGGCAAAAAGGAGAAGTCAGCGCCTTCTCATATCAGACTCTGACTGATGTGTGAACAGCCAATTTCTTGCAAGAAATAAAGATCTTTATAACTTTTGAAATCTCCAGCTGTCTTCCAATTATTATTTAAAGTTGAGAAAAGAATTTCCACGACAAGATATTAATAAAAACGAAGTTAATTCAGCCAGCGCTCATACCTTTGTTTACATCCTGTTTTCGGTGGAACGCCATAGTAATCGATTGTCGAGTTCACGCGCGTGATAATTGGTAACTAAACCTATGCGCGTGAACTCGACAACCGATTACTATGGCGTTCCACCGAAACAGGATGTAAACAAAGGTATGAGCGCTGGCTGAATTAACTTCGTTTTTATTAATATCTCTAACATCTACTGCAGTCAGATCCACCCGTGTTCACTCGGAAGGAATCACTCACATTTTCTGTGCACTTGTAATGACACTTAAAGGATGTTAAGAGGCTAAAAAGCAGGCTTACTACTTGCCCTATTGAAGTCAACAGGGTGCAAATTTTAAAAATGGAATAACTCGGTGTAGGCAACACCGATTTTTGTCGTTGTTCTCTGTATTGACAGCACTCCAAATGTACAAAAAAATGAGCTCAATGTTAAAATTGACCGGAGTTCTCCTTTAACGAACAACCTCGTTCCATCAGGAAACGCCACATGAATTTCACTGCGCTTTATGAAGAGTTTTTATTTTGCGTGAAGAAGCCGTTCGCCGGAGATGTGTTAAAAGATTCATTCATGCACACAAGAGAGTGTATTCATGATTATTAGGCTACCGGTATACTAATTCTCCTGGCGCCGGGTCTGAGTGAGTAATTTACTCTCTTACCTTTGTTCTTTGATTAACATTAATGACACTCCATCTGACACGCGTCCCATTTTCTCACAAATCTCTACATTCATTTATGATAGGCTATTATTTAAATCATTTGCTCTTATGAGAACACTCGACAAAACGGACATTTTGGCATAATTTGTGTGTGTTATGTTTTGTTCAAGGCCGAAAAGAGAACTCGATACTGACGCGCGTCTTTTCCGTGTGTGCGTGTGTGTGTAATAGGCAGGACTTACAGCGCGGTCTCTTGTTTTGTCGCGCTTGAATGGTTGAGCGTGATCATACAACGCTAGTCAACTGGTGACAGAAAATACGGATACTGCGTAATTGCTTTAAAAAAAGTTTTTTTTTTTTTTTTGCGGTGCTGCGGTGGGCAAGTGATGCAACCGGTGTTGCGACTGAACACCGTGTAACACCGGTAACACCGACTATCGCGCCAAGCCTAGTGTTTAGCTTCCGACAGGCGATTGTAAGCGGTCAACCAATCACAACAGATTGGGCCGTCTGGCCAATCAGAGCACAGCAGGCAGCGGAAAGGAAGGATTTAAAGAGACTGAATCATTGGACGATTCGTTTGAGAATCATTGAAAAATGTGGTGATGTACAATGTATATTATGAGAAAATGAAAGCGTTTGTTGTAAGAGACCTCCAAAGCAAAATTTGTATTTTCACCCCCAAAAAATGGTTTTAAGACAGTTATTTATATCCTTTGCTGTAGTGTCAGTAGGAAATATCAGTTTACACTTCCAAACTTTTATTTTGCCATTGTAATAATCCAGTGAGATTTTTATATGCATAAGGAGTCTGACAACAGCCGGTGCTCCACACGGAGATCTGATCTCACCATCATCAAGTCCATCTGGGATTACATAAAGAAGCAAAAAAAAAAAACGACTAAATCCAGAAGAACTGTGGCAACGTCTCCAAGACGCTTGAAGAAACCTTCCTACAAAGCTACCTGGAAATGTGCAAGTGTACCTGGACAACAGCTGTTTTAAACGCAAAGGGTGGTCACACCAAATATTGATTTGATTCAGTTAATAGAAAATACTTGATAAATAAAATCTATTTATGACATTATTTTGGAAAGCATCCTCACTTTAGAGCATTTTAACACAAGTGCCTAAAACGTCTCACAGTACTGTAGCTTTGCAGGAAGGTTTCTTTAAACATCTTGGAGACATTGCTGCAGGTCTTCTGGATTTAGTCTGTCTCAGTTTTTTTTCTGTTTCTTCAAGGAATCACAGACAGAATCAGTGATGGTGAGATCAGATCATACCGGCTCTTGCCACTCCTTGTGCATACAAAAATCTCACTGGATTATTACAATTAATGGCAAAATGAATGTTTGGAAATGTAAGCTGACACTACAGCAAAATATATAAATAACTGGCTTAAAACTATTTTTTTGGAGGTGAAAATACTAAAGTGCCTAAGACTTTTGCACAGCAGTGTATATATACAGACTCTTGCATGCACACAAGAAACTTTTTCGTGCCCTCAAGAAACTATTCACATGCGCACAGTATTTTTTTTGCATGCTTACAATTACGCATTCCAAATTATAGTTTTATATACTATAACCTATGTCCTTTTTGCGTCCCTGCCAGCTTACTATGAAGAAAAAGAGAGCAAATATGCACATGAATTAAAAGAAATCTAGGCCCATTTGCTAAAAATTTGGCTTTCCTTAGGGTAATACCTCTAATATCAAGGCCTAATGTCCAATTTAATGGATCCTCTGTGGCGGAGGAGAAACCATGACATGAAATGGGCTGATGGCACAATATGGCTGTGTGCATTGTCCTATTTGCCAAGTTTAAGGGTGCATCAAAAGACTGGTACTTAAAAAAACAAAAAAAAACAAAGTGGTCAGAATTTGGCTTTCATTAGGGCAGTACATTATATTTCAAGGCCTTAGGTCTGGTTTAACACATTCAATGGCAGCCAAGAAACGGTGGTTTCTCATGCACACACGAAGGTCTGCATATTTTTTATTTTTGCAAAGATCCTTTTAGTGGCTCTGTAATACGGTGCTAAGAATATCATGAGAAGAAACCCAAAACGCTTATAACCTGCATTTTTGCATAATGAAAAAGCGCACCTTGAATTCAATCGTGTTTGACAATCACTAAACAGCTGCCATGAAAACACACTTCTATGATAAATTTATGTTCATTAAATTCTTAATTTTATATTATAGAAACCTAAATAGGGGCAATAATCTGGAAATGCAAATATTTTTCCATACTCTGCTTTATTTTTTCCATACTTTTCCAGACCTGGAAATTACTTAAATCAAATTCCATACTTTTCCAAACTGCGTAGGAACCCTAGTCACTGAAGTTTTAATCAAGCTACTTGTCCGGTCGGGCAAGTGAAATTCTCCTTGTCCTGGACAAGCGTTAATGTCGAGCCCCTTTGGAGTTTTCTACCTGCAGCTAAATCCTACAAACCTAGCGAATTTTTAATCATTAGAGTAGGCTAATCACATCAAGGAAAGAAAGGAACAGTTTTGAACACTGATCTTACCTTTTTATGCATTCACTAATTTGTAATGGAATGCTATATTCTGCCTGGATAAAGAAGCGTCATCTACAGCTCAACCTTGCAAAGATGGAGCTCCATGTAATTCCTGCAAACCCATCAGTTGACCACAACATCACTGTACAAATGGAGTTTACAACATTAACGCCACCAGGACAGCAAGGAATCTAGGGATCGTGTTTGCCACTAACTTTTTTTACACCCATATTTCAAAAATGGTTCAGTCATGCAGGTTCCTGCTTTACAATATCAGGAGAATCAAACCCTTCCAGTCAGAGTATGCGGCACAACTTTTTGCATAAGCTCTTGTCATCTCAAGACTGGGCTACTGCAATGCTCTACTAGTAGTAGGTATTTCAGACAGTGAAATTAAGCCTCTGCAGATGATCCAGAACACGGCAGCACGTCTGGTCTTCAATCAACCGCCTGGTGTCACTTGCTCCCATTTGTGGACAGAATCAAATTTAAGGGTTTGAAGTCGACTTTCAGGATTGCCACAGGAACGACACCTTGTTGTCCCTTCACAACGAGGCAAAAAGTCACTCTCCAAAGCTTTCACCCTTTTTTGTCTCTTTATTTCTAACATTCGCTTCATCCTTTAAAGGAAACGTATGTAAGATTGTGGCCAAAACTGGTACTGCAATCACTTTCAAATTACTGTAGAGCGGTGTATCCCCTCCCCCTCCCCCCTGACTCGAGGTTGCCAGCTAGGCTGCAGGATCCAGCAGGAACGTAGGCTGCTACAAGGAGCTTCCAATGGCAAGTGACGAGTCCTACACAGTAAGTTTTTTTCTGTTAATTAAGTGTGCTTGCTGAAAGCACACTTATTGTTCTTCTTAAGTTTTCTTATTATTATTATTAAGTGTGCTTGCTGAAAGCAGCACTTATTGTTCTTCTTAAGTTTTCTTCTTCTTATTAAGTGTGCTTGCTGAAAGCAGCACACTTATTGTTCTTCTTAAGTTTTCTTCTTATTATTATTATTATTATTATTAAGTGTGCTTGCTGAAAGCAGCAGACTTATTGTTCTTCTTAAGTTTTCTTCTTCTTCTTCTTCTTCTTCTTCTTATTATTATTAAGTGTGCTTGCTGAAAGCAGCACACTTATTGTTCTTCTTAAGTTTTCTTCTTCTTCTTCTTCTTCTTCTTATTATTATTATTATTATTATTCCCGGGAGAAAAAATTTGGCCAGCTCCTGCGCCTAGGCCCTTTGAGACAGAGACACCGTTCCAACTTTAAAACGTACGGTCAGTACCGGTGTAAGTTGCTCGCGAAGATGACATCACGAGTCCATGTCGTTTGTCCGCAATATTGGATTTTCACAGGTCACAAATTTGATCCGAACTTCACGAAACTGGACGTACATGATCCTTGGACCAAGCCTCACAAAAGTTACTAGAAGGATTTTTGATTTTTGGAAGCGTTTGCCCGTCATAGCCAAACGAAATCAGCGGCGTAGCCGCCAAAACAGGAAGTCGTCCATATCTCAGGAACTCTGTCACGTATCGAAACCAAACTTTATACATGAACTCGGGGCTCCAATGTGAGGAAGCACAAGATCTGAATTTTTAGTGATTTTTTTTTATTTCAGGCTAATAGACAAACCCATTTACCTATGTCTATGCAAGAGTTTCCTCACACTTTTAATGTTAATGCATTTAGACAGTAGGTGGCACTGTTGTATTACATTTCACAGAGCTGCCAAGTCAGTGTATATACTGCATTCGTTTTTACTAGATTTGTCTTAATAAATGCAGGCATGAATTTCGTTTTTTGCATTGGTCTAATTTAATCATCATCTGTATTTATTAATATATACAGATTTGTATGCATGAATTGTGCATTTCCAGTTCTCAAAGCAGTTAATAACAAACAAAAAAAACTTTATACAAAATACATCATGCTCTTCTTCGCTAACCGAACAAACAATTCATTGTCTGTGGCTGTGTTTGTGCGCACGGGAAATATGCTGTGCTTAACAATAGAAAACAAGGAGAAACGCGCAGTCACATGCTCAAACAATCAACAGGTGCGTTCCATTTGACCATAAGTGGACTGCGAAGTGGACTTCACAGGGTTTTCCGCCATCTTAAGTTAGATTCTAATCCGAAGGGAGCAAACATGTTCAGTTCGAAGGGCACTGTGCACGGCATAGGGAATAAGGGAACATCGATACATCACTTCACAGGAAGTGGAGAGCGATGATCACCCAACCAGACATTCTCTGACCCAACTGTCATTTCGCGCACCACGTCATCACCAGTCAGAACGGTCATAACTAACGATGGAGGAGTTTACGTATGTGTGTAAGTATTCATACATTTCGCCATTGTTATACAAATGACAGTATTTTTAACAGTTATTGTTGTGAATATTACATATACTATTTTTGATGATTATAATTTACCTCAGTGAATGCAGCCAGCTTAGCAAAGTGAATTTATTTTAGGTAGTTGTAAAATAGTGCAATATGATTGTAAATATATAATATAATAATAAAAATTAAAATATGAATATAGTCCTATATATATTTATGTTATATCATAATCTGCGCGACATACAGGGTTTCTTTTTTACTTTCTTTGATGACGTTTGCAGGGCGTTTCAAATGAGCGGTTATTGTCAGTGAAGTCCACTTCAACACGCACCCTTATCCACTACCTGCTCACGTTAGTGAACCGCACCCGAGCAAGCACACTTTGCAGTTCCCCCGGAAATGCATTTTTCTAGTTAGGGCCCAAGCCCTGAAAGGGCGAAGGCCCTATTGTTTTCGTTAGGATTATTATTAGGGCCCAAGCCCTGAAAGGGCGAAGAGCCCTATTGTTTTCGGTAGGATTATTAGGGCCCAAGCCCTGAAAGGGCGAAGGCCCTATTGTTTTCGGTAGGATTATTTATTATTATTAGGGCCCAAGCCCTGAAAGGGCGAAGGCCCTATTGTTTTCGTTAGGATTATTAGGGCCCAAGCCCTGAAAGGGCGAAGGCCCTATTGTTTTCGGTAGGATTATTAGGGCCCAAGCCCTGAAAGGGCGAAGGCCCTATTGTTTTCGTTAGGATTATTAGGGCCCAAGCCCTGAAAGGGCGAAGGTCCCTATTGTTTCCGGTAGGATTATTAGGGCCCAAGCCCTGAAAGGGCGAAGGCCCTATTGTTTTCGTAAGGATTTTATTAGGGCCCAAGCCCTGAAAGGGCGAAGGCCCTATTGTTTTCGTAAGGATTATTTTTTTTCTTTTTCTTTTTCTTTTTCTTCATTATTTTTTTTTTTTGCCTTTTTGCCACTTTTGGGGCCCTTAACATGCTCAAAAACTCTTGAAACTTTGCACAAAGGTCAGAACCCGCGGCCATCAGGGCCGGACTGAAGCTGGTACCCGGGCGTGGCAGGGGGGCTCGACAGCGCCCCCTGGAATGGGGTCCGAAATCTTGGTCCATATATCAAACATGCTTGCATGTAATAATATGAAACTCAGTACACATATAGATCTCATCGGGCCGCACAACTTTCGTGCTCTAAGTTTTACAAAAGCCCAACAGGAAGTCGGTTATTATACGTTGTTTGGAAAACGCATACAATGGAATGTGAAATACTCCTCCTAGGGAATTCATCCGATCGCCGCCAAACTCGGTGTGAATGAAGTCAAGACATTGAGGATGAATTCTTGCGAACAGATTTTTGATATCTCGAACGGTTTGGCCGTGGCGAGGAAACGAATTTATGGCGAATAATTCAAACAGGAAGTGTGTTATAACTTCTGCATTCATTAACTGATCTTGATGAAACTTCAGCAGTGTGTTAGTTGTAAGAGGCCGATCACATGGATGTGACATTTGTGAGTCAAAGTTATAGCGCCACCAACTGGCAACAGGAAGTGTGTCACTTTCAAAATGCTTTGAAATCACCCTCTTATTTTTACCCGATTTGCTTCAAACTTTATGTGTATAATGTAGACACACGGCAGATGTAGACCTGTGAAAGGATTATTGATATCTTAGATACTGTTGCCGTGGCAACGCATCAAACTTTAATATTCTTTTCGGATGCTTTTGAGACTCTTCACATGCTTGAAAATGCATGAAACTCGACAGACACATCACATTTATTATCCAGTAGACATGTGCAAAGTTTCAGAAACGGGCGTGGTGAAATGGCTCAGTAGCGCCACCTTTAGTCAAAAGTGGGGGGGTTAGTTTTATCAACAGCAACAAAACTTGGTATGTGTATTGTTCTCATCAAGACGGACAACTTTCTAATTTACAGTAACTAGCTCGGACCAAGAGGAAGAGAGATATTTTGGTTTGAATGTGGATTTTCTGGAGAATTTTCTCTCCCTCTCTCTGTGTCTCTGTGTGTGTGAGGGGAGGGGGGGATTTGACTATTGCTTTTATATTGTTAATCAAGGTTTCAGGGGCTTTTGGGGTTCTTAACGTGCTCAAAAACTCTTGAAACTTTGCACACAAGTCAGAACCCCCTGGCATCAGGGCCGGGCTGAAGCTGGTACCCGGGCGTGGCAGGGGGGCTCAACAGCGCCCCCTTGAACTGGGTCTGAAAACTTGGTCCATAGATCAAACACGCTTGCATGAATTAATATGAAACTCGGTACACATATAGATCTCATCGGGCCGAACAACTTTTCCCCCGTCAAGTTATACGCCAGCCCAACAGGAAGTCAGCTATTATGGGTTGTTTGGAAAACGCTTGCTGTGGAATGCGAAGTACTCCTCCTAGAGATTTCATCCAATCCCCACCAAACTCGGTGTGCATGAAGTCAAGTCATTGAGGATGCTAAATTGCGGAAGGATTTTTGATATCTCGAACGGTTTGGCCGTGGCAAGGAAACGAATTTATGGCGAGAAAAGAGAAACACGAAGCGGTATAATTTCTGCATACATTAACTGATCATGATGAAACTTCAGCAGTGTGTTCGTGGTAAGAGGCCGATCAGATGGATGTAACTATTGTGAGTCAAAGTTATAGCACCAACAACTGGCAGCAGGAAGTGTGTCACTTTCAAAATGCCTTTGACAAAAGTGGGGGGGGTTAGTTGTATATACAGTAACAAAAATCAGTACGTACATTGGTCTCATCGAGCCGGACAACTTTCTAATTTAAAGTAATTTGCTCCAACCAACAGGAAGTCAGATATTTAGGTCTGAATGTGGATTTTTTTGCAAAATCAGCCTCTGAATTTTTAGCCACTCCTCTTAAACTATTTATTTTATTCCCACCAAACTTTTTCAACATGATGAAAATACATTAAGTATGCTAAATTGTGAATGGATAATAAATATCTCAAACGGTTTTGCTATATTGAGGGACTAAAGTAATGTACAAAAAGGAAACTAAAAGCCTCATCTTCTAAAAATGTAATTAAAAACCATTTATTTCTATATAAAAGTATAGAAATATCACAACTAAACCCATTTTATTCTTTTTTTTTTTCAATTTAATAATAATTTATAAGTTTAAAAATAGTAATTGTACTATTTAGTCCCATAAAAGTCAAGTCATACATAGGGCTATACTGCCCTCTTGTGTTCAAAATCAGGTAGGCCTATTGTATCTACATAAAAATATACTAGGTTTGTGATGGTGAGAATATTTTACCACTGGTTAATCAATGTGTGACACCGCTGGGGGCTTTTGAATCGCCAACTTAAAAACGAAAGTAAAATATGCTCGTCCGCACTGACATTGATAGTGGTTGAGCGAGCGTTTCAAATGAATTCCTATGGAAGTAGGAATTAACTGAAAAACGTTCACTCTGTTCTGCTCGTTCCTCGCCGTGGATGCGCACCGTTATGAATGCCCGTGCAGCCATGAGCATTTTAGTTTAATTTTACAATTAGCGCCTTTCGGGGGGTGGATTGCTTGAAATTATTTTACAAAAGCCCAATGTTGTGTTTTATTGCGACTGTACACACATATAAGTTAACACTTTGCAGTTTGAATGTCGTCCTGTATAATGACGGAGTATGTTTTTATGTGTCCACTCTTCAATCGCGCCCACGCCACCCACACACACACACACACACACACACACACGGTTTACTATCTTTGTGGGGACTCTCCATAGACATAATGGTTTTTATACTGTACAAACTGTATATTCTATCTCCTCACACTAACCCTACCCCTAAACCTACCTATCCCAGAAAACTTTCTGCATTTTTACATTTCCAAAAAAACTCATTCTGTATGATTTAAAAGCTTGTTTACCCATGGGGACCTCTATTTAGGTCCCCACTGTGACACGAGTCCCCATGAGTCTGTGTGCATTCAGGTTGAAGTCCCCACCGGGAATAGAAAAACATGAACACACATACACACACACACACAAACACACACACACACACACACACACAAACACACATTCCAGCATTGCAATCTTGACATTGCAGCCTGTTCATTATAGCCTTAATAAAATATAATAATAAAATAGTTAACCTAACATATAAAAATTACACTGCTCTAAATAGTCAGTAGTACAATTCATACATTCACAGTAAGCACCACTCCACTGTGATGTTTCAAGCACATTTTTGCGCGTGTGAAGAGGATGATTTTTTCCGTCGATATTGGAACACGAGTGAAGAACAAAGCCTATAATAAAGAATAGTTTAGCATCTAAATACATCGCAAATGCTGAAACATTTTGATTCTAATGAGAGGGTTACGTGAGCCCAACAGTGCTTACTTTCGTTTTTATTTTTACATTAAATTTAAAAGATTTGTTGTGGAATATTTTGAGTGTAACATAAAATCAGAATAAGGTAATAAGGTTTCTGTCTTTATATATATATATATATATATATATATATATATATATATATATATATATATATATATATATATATATATATATATATATATATAATATAGCTGCGAGCAGCGATGAAGGGCCAAAGCCGGTGGCACCGCCACCCCGGTTCCTTTAGGTAACTAAAGGCACCAGGGTTGCGGTGCCACCGGCTTGGGCCCGTAATCGCTGCTCGCAGCTATATTTATTATTAGGGCCCAAGCCCTGAAAGGGCGAAGGCCCTATTGTTTCCGGTAGGATTATTAGGGCCCAAGCCCTGAAAGGGCGAAGGCCCTATTGTTTCCGGTAGGATTATTTATTATTAGGGCCCAAGCCCTGAAAGGGCGAAGGCCCTATTGTTTCCGGTAGGATTATTTATTAGGGCCCAAGCCCTGAAAGGGCGAAGGCCCTATTGTTTTCGGTAGGATTATTTATTATTAGGGCCCAAGCCCTGAAAGGGCGAAGGCCCTATTGTTTTCGGTAGGATTATTGTTTATTATTATTAGGGCCCAAGCCCTGAAAGGGCGAAGGCCCTATTGTTTTCGGTAGGATTATTTATTATTATTATTAGGGCCCAAGCCCTGAAAGGGCGAAGGCCCTATTGTTTTCGGTAGGATTATTTATTATTATTATTATTATTCTTATTTTTCTGTCAACCTTTCGGGCACTTTTGAGACCCTTAACGTGCTCGAAAACTCTTGAAACTTTGCACACGGGTCAGAACCCGCGGCCATCAGGGCCGGGCTGAAGCTGGTACCCGGGCGTGGCAGGGGGGCTCGACAGCGCCCCCTTGAACGGGGTCCGAAAACTTGGTCCATAAATCAGACACGCTTGCATGTAATAATATGAAACTCGGTACACATATAGATCTCATCGGGCCGAACAACTTTCGTACTTTTACTTTTTACGCCAGCCCAACAGGAAGTCGGCTATTATGGGTTGTTTTGAAACGCATGCTGTGGAATTTAATGTACTCCTCCTAGAGAATTCATCCAATCGCCTCCAATCTCGGTCAGCATGAAGTCAAGACATTGAGGATGCTAAATTGCGGACGGATTTTTGATATCTCGAACGGTTTGGCCGTGGCAAGGAAACGAATTTATGGCGAATAAGGGACACAGGAAGTGTGTTATAACTTCAGCATACATTATCTGATCTTGATGAAACTTCAGCAGTGTGTTCGTTGTAAGAGGCCGAACACAAGGATGTGACTATTGTGAGTCAAAGTTATAGCGCCACCAACTGGCAGCAGGAAGTGTGTCACTTTCAAAATGCTTTGAAATCACTCTCTTATTTTTACCCGATTTGCTTCAAACTTTATGTGTATAATGTAGACACACGGCAGATGTAGACCTGTGAAAGGATTATTGATATCTTAGATACTGTTGCCATGGCAACGCATCAAACTTTAATATTCTTTTTTGATGCTTTTGAGACTCTTAACATACTTGAAATTGCATGAAACTCGACAGACACATCACACTTATTATCCAGTAGACATGGGCAAAGTTTCAGAAACGGGCGTGGTGAGGGGCTCAGTAGCGCCACCTTTAGTCAAAAATGGGGGCTTAGTTTTACCTAGAATCACAAAACTTGGTATGTATATTGTTCTTATCGAGCCGGACAACTTTCTAATTTACACTTATTAGCTCAAAGCAACAGAAAGTCAGATATTTTGGTTTGAATGTGATTTTTTGGAGAATTTTCTCTCTCTCTCTGTCTCTGAGTGTGTGAGGGGTGGGGGTGATTTGTCAGTTGAGTGAGATTTACTTTTTCATTTGTTTTTCAAGGTTTCTGGGGCTTTTGGGTCCCTAAACGTGCTCGAAAACTCTTGAAACTTTGCACACAGGTCAGAACCCGCGGCCATCAGGGCGGGGCTGAATCTGGTAGCCGGGCGTGGCAGGGGGGCTCAACAGCGCCCCCTTGAACGGGGTTCTAAAACTTGGTCCATATATCAAACACGCTTGCATGAATTAATTTGAAACTCGGTACACATATAGATCTCATCGGGCCGAACTACTTTCGTGCTCTAAGTTTTACGCCAGCCCAACAGGAAGTCGGCTATTTAGGGTTGTTTGGAAACGCTTGCTGTGGAATTTAATGTACTCCTCCTAGGAAATACATCGATTCGCCTCCAAACTCGGTCAGCGTGAAGTCAAGACATTGAGGATGCTAAATTGCGGACGGATTTTTGATATCTCGAACGGTTTGGCTGTGGCGAGGAAACAAATTAACCCTCTGGGGACCAAGGTGTTTTTGGGGCCCTTGAGATGTTCTGACATGCCTTGACATTTGTGCTTTTTTCAGTTATTTATAAACATGTTAATGACAAAGGTGTAAATTCACTCTATATAGCACAAACAGGGCTACCATAATATGCGAGCAACTTGTATGTAGATGTTTGTATTTTTAAGAGAATAATGTTTATGCGTGGTTATTGGAAAAAATAAAAATGAAAGTTGCTGAATTAAGACCACAAAACACATATTAAATATGTGTCCACAAGACTTTTGACCAATGGATGTGGTCCCTTTGAGTTCTAGCTTCAAAATTATATGAAAATAGTCTTGCTTTATCGTTCACAAAAAAAAAATACATTGATTTAAATGGTGTAAAACAGGTTTTGCTTGGAAAGCCAATATGCGAGGGGGAGGAGTAGTTTACACCCACTCTGCATAATGACTCTGCCTAATGAGCCATTCTTTCAGGTACATTTTTTTACATTTATTCATTTAGCTGACGCTTTTATCCAAAGCGACTTACAATTGCTATATATGTCAGAGGTCGCACGCCTCTGGAGCAACTAGGGGTTTAAGTGTCTTGCTCAGGGACACATTGGTGTCTCACAGTGGATTCGAACCCGGGTCTCTCACACCAAAGGCATGTGTCTTATCCATTGCGCCACACCACCACCAGGTGTGACACTGACTGAGCCACAATGCAAGGACAAAGGATGTATTTAGAAGAAGACTTATATTGACCATTTAAGATTTTGCTTACATCTCTCTTGTAAATATGTTTTGCTATTTTATTAAAAATGTTACAATTACAACAATAATTACAATTTCAACAATATTTCAAGTGTACTCTTTCTTTGTAAAAAAGAAAAAGAAAAAAGATTATAGGCCTACATTTTATCATATGTATTCATTAGTTTGAATATAGCCAACATTGGAACATCTAACATCTTAGTCTATGACTTTATTTTTGACAAATATATATATATATATATATATATATATATATATATATATATATATATATATATATATATATATATATATATATAAAAAACGTTAGATATGAGCAGAAATTGCTAAACAAAAGCTTATTTTATGTGGCAGTATATTTTACAGTAGCCTAAAAACTGTACCCAAATCTAGTCAACAAGTGACTGACTGTAACGTTGTTTTTATGAAATATTAGGGCATATAAATGCTAATTTGCAGTTTAATACGTTGCTTATACAAATACATTTTATTTCAACATATTCCAGTCGATTTTTACTCATCTCAGTAGACTATAGCAAAGCAGTTTATTCTTTCACACACAGACGCGCGATTTATATTTAGGCTAAACAGTCTTTACAAATATGTACCCTTCATTCATCTCACAGAAAGGCGAGTCATATTATAGAAATGCGATTCATCTTTTTGCGGTTTGCATAGGCCTACACTAACGTTATTCCATAACGTTATTCCACACTTGAGAAAAGAAAACAGCCTACCTCACTCCTCAGCGGGATCTGCTCCTCATATCAGGATATATTGTTCCTCATATCAGCACTGTTCTGAGGAATCTTTTCTCCATAAGGTAGGCTATATTATGCCTCACTCGATCGCGACGCGCTTTGTTTACAGCTGATGTGGGCGTTTCACAGATCTTCAATAGTTCTCAGAATTTGCGTTTGAATAGCACGCGCTCTCCGGGGAGTGGTCACATTACTGTGAATTAGCTCGTAATGAGCTCGACTGGAGTCGCTCTCTTTTTATACAGATTACAGAAGATGAGAATATTTGTTTTTTATATAAGTTACTTCATTTAACAGATGCGATCTCAAGCTTTATGCCCGTGGGTCTGTTTGCCTGTTTGACTGAATTTTCGCGGAGTTATAGATCATTTTCGAACGCGTTTCAAATGGGAGTTTACTGACAGTGAGAAGGCAGAAATCGCATCATGTTAATTTTTCTTTATTTGTCAAAAAGCAAAACACTTTATTTTTATTGTGAGTATACAGAAAAAAAATAGAAACTGAACAGGATCGTTTGATGTATTACACGAAAATGAAAGATCAAAATTAACAGAGCATTTAGTGTTTATTTTCATTGCTAAAAAAAAAAAACGAGCAAAACGCGCGGGCGCGTTTTTGGTCCCCAGAGGGTTAATGGCGAGAAAAGAGAAACACGAAGTGTTATAACTAATGCATACATTAACTGATCTTGATGAAACTTCAGCAGTTTGTTCATGGTAAGAGGCCTATCAGATGGATGTAACTATTGTGTGTCAAAGTTAAAGCGCCACCAACTGGCAGCAGGAAATGTGTCACTTTCAAAATGCTTTTGACAAAAGTGGGGGGGGTCGTTTTACCTACAGTAGCACAACTCAGTACGTATGTTGATCTCATCGACCCGGACAACTTTCTAATTTAAAGTCATTAGCTCCGACCATCAGGAAGTCAGATATTTTGGTTTGAATGTGGATTTTTTGCAAAATCAGCCTCCAAAAGGCACTAAAAGCCTCAAATCTTCTAAAAATGTAATTTTATACCATTTATTTCTATATAAAAGTATACAAATATCACAACTAAACCCATTTTATTCTGTTTTTAAAAAGAATTTTATTCTAATTTTATTCTAAATTTTAAAACAGTAAAGTAAAAAAAAAATTCAAGTCATACATAGGGCTATACTGCCCTCTAGTGTCCAAAAGGACATCAAAATAATATATAAAACTTTTTACCAGCTAGGCCAATAATGTATTTAAATATACATTTATTAGGTATGTGTCTGAGGATATTTTCCCACCGGTTAATCGACGTGTGTGACACGAGCGGGTGCTTTTAAATCGCTAATATAAAAGTGAAAGAAAAATACGGACGTCCGCACGGACATTTATAATGGTGCACACACAAATCACACACACGTTGGAAAGAATTATGCTTTTAAACAACACTAAACCGCCATTAGATGTCGCCAAGTGACCGTCTTAATGAGCGAGTCATTGATTCATTCGTTCAAACGATTCGTAATCCATAAACATATACAGATCCATA
>NC_137140.1:12592878-12597878 GCF_949319135.1 Squalius cephalus | reverse complement strand
TTTGAAACGCATGCTGTGGAATTTAATGTACTCCTCCTAGAGAATTCATCCAATCGCCTCCAAACTTGGTCAGCATGAAGTCAAGACATTGAGGATGCTAAATTGCGGACGGATTTTTGATATCTCAAACGGTTTGGCCGTGGCAAGGAAACGAATTTATGGCGAATAAGGGACACAGGAAGTGTGTTATAACTTCTGCATACATTAACTGATCTTGATGAAACTTCAGCAGTGTGTTCGTTGTAAGAGGCCGATCGCACAGATGTGACTATTGTGAGTCAAAGTTATAGCGCCACCAACAGGCAGCAGGAAGTACATCACTATTAAAATGCTTTGAAATCACTGTCTTATTTTTACCAGATTTGCTTCAAACTTTATGTGTACAATGTAGACACACGGCAGATGTAAACCTGTGAAAGGATTATTGATATCTTATATACTGTTGCCGTGGCAACGCATCAAACTTTAATATTCTTTTTTTATGCTTTTGAGACTCTTAACATACTTGAAATTGCATGAAACTCGACAGACACATCACATTTATTATCCAGTAGACATGTGCAAAGTTTCAGAAACGGGCGTGGTGAGGGGCTCAGTAGCGCCACCTTTAGTCATAAGTGGGGGGGTTAGTTTTATCAACAGCAACAAAACTTGGTATGTGTATTGTTCTCATCAAGACGGACAACTTTCTAATTTACATGAACCATCTCCGACCAACAGGAAGAGAGATATTTTGGTTTGAATGTGGATTTTCTGAAGAATTTTCTCTCCCTCTCTCTGTGTCTGTGTGTGTGTGAGGGGAGGGGGGGATTTGACTATTGCTTTTATATTGTTAATCAAGGTTTCAGGGGCTTTTGGGGTCCTTAACGTGCTCAAAAACTCTTGAAACTTTGCACACAGGTCAGAACCCACGGCCATCAGGGCCGGGCTGAAGCTGGTACCCGGGCGTGGCTGGGGGGCTCAACAGCGCCCCCTTGAACGGGGTTCTAAAACTTGATCCATATATCAAACACGCTCGCATGAATTAATATGAAACTCGGTACACATATAGATCTCATCGGGCCGAACAACTTTACCCCGGTCAAGTTTTACGCCAGCCCAACAGGAAGTCGGCTATTATGGGTTGTTTGGAAAACGCTTGCTGTGGAATGTGAAATACTCCTCCTAGAAAATTCACCGTGTCCCCTTCAAACTCGGTGTGCATGTAGTCAAGACATTGAGGATTCTAAATTGCGGACGGATTTTTGATATCTCAAACGGTTTGGCCGTGGCGAGGAATCGAATTTATGGCGAGAAAAGAGAAACACGGAAGTGGAATAACTTCTGCATACATTAACTGATCTTGATGAAACTTCAGCAGTGTGTTCGTGGTAAGAGGCCGATCAGATGGATGTAGCTATTGTGAGTCAAAGTTATAGCGCCACCAACTGGCAGCAGGAAGTGTGTCACTTTCAACATGCTTTTGACAAAAGTGGGGGGGTTAGTTTTAACTACAGTAAAGAAAAAATAGTTTGTATATTGTTCTCATCAAGCCGGACAACTTTCTAATTTACATTCAATAGCTCTGGCCATCAGGAAGTCAGATATTTTGGTCTGAATGTGAATTTTTTTGCAAAATCAGCCTCTGAATTTTTAGCCACTCCTCTTAAACTATTTATTTTATTCGTACCAAACTTTTTCAACATGATGAAACTATATTAAATATGCTAAATTGTGAATGGATAATAAATATCTCAAACGGTTTTGCTATGGCGAGGGATTAAATAATGTCCAAAAAGGAAACACTAAAAATCTTCTAAAAATGTAATTATATACCATTTATTTCTATATAAAAGTATACAAATATCACAACTAAACCCATTTTATTCTGTTTTTGCAATTCAAGAAGAATGAAAAAGTTAAAACAGGCTATTTAGTGCTATTTGGTTCAACAAAAAAGCAAACATAGGGCTATACTGCCCTCTTGTGTCCAAAAGGACATCAAAATAGTATATAAATTTTTTACCAGGTAGGCCAATATTGTATTTAAATATACATGTATTAGGTCTGAGGATATTTTCCCACCGGTTAATCGACGTGTGACACGAGTGGGTGCTTTTAAATCGCTAATATAATAGTGTAAGAAAAATAATGATAATGTTGCACACACAAATCACACACATGTGGGAAAGAATGATGCTTTTAAACAACACTAAACCGCCATTAGGTGTCGCCAGGCATCCATCTTAATAAGCGAGTCATTGATTCATTCGTTCAAACGATTTGTTCGAATGAGTCGATCATGATTAAGACAGATGTTTATGGATTGATCATTCAATCTTTGAGTCAACCGATTCGTTAAAAATGCTGAATCGTTCAGTTATGAGAAAACACGTGATGCGTGATGGTTCTGCCGTGATCTTTGTTTAACTATTTTCGCTGCTGAAACAGAACAAAAACAGTCAACATTGCATCTAAAATGTAAGTGACTTAATTGTAACTGTTTATTAACCTGTTGTATGAAATCTAGGGGTGGGAGAAAAAATGTATTCTTAGATGCATCGCGATGCGGACGTGGACGATTCTGAATCGATTCACAAATGTCAAAAAATCGATTCTCTAAAAAAATATTTTTCTAATAACGTAATATTGACGGAAGGCAAAAGGCGGAACTCTAAGCGGACGTGCGTGCAGTCTGTGGCGCGCACATAACAGAGAAGTTTCTTCTGCTCACCAAGGCTGCATTTATTTGATTAAAAATACAAACAAAAACAGTAATATTGTAAAATATTATTCCAATTTAAAACAGCTGCTTTCTATTTTAATATATTTTAAACTGTTATTTATTCCTGTGATCAAAGCTGAGTTTTCAGCATCATTACTCCAGTCGTCACTGTCACATGATCCTTCAGAAATTATTCTAATATGATGATTGATACTCAAGAAACATTCATTATTATTTTAAATGTCGAAAACAGTTGTGTACAGTCTTTGATGAATAGAAAGTTCAAAAGAACAGCATTTATCTGAAATCTAAAGCTTTTGTAACGTTAAACACTACCGCTCAAAAGTTTTGGGTTAGTAATAATTAAAATTTTATTTTTTGGGGAAATAAATAAAATAAATCAGTACTTTTATTTATGAAGGATTAGTTAAACTGATCAACAGTTACAGTAAAGACATTTATAATGTTAAAAATATATATATTTGAAATATATGCTGTTCTTTTGAACTTTACATTCATCAAGGCATTTTGAAAAAAAAAAATTCTGTACACAACTGTTTTCAACATTGAAAATAATAATGAATATTTATTGAGCATCAATCATCATATTAGTATGATTTCTGAAGGATCATGTGACACTGAAGACTGGAGTAATGATGCTGAAAACTCAACTTTGATCACAGAAATGAATTACTATGTAAAATATTTAAAAATTGAAAACAGCTGTTTTAAATTGGAATAATATTTCACAATATTACTGTTTTTGTTTGTATTTTTAATCAATAAATGCAGCCTTGGTGAGCAGAAGAGACTTCTCCTAAAAACATTAAAAATCTTACTGACCCCAAACTTTTGAACAATAATATATATATATATATATATATATATATATATATATATATATATATATATACATATATATGTATGTGTGTGTATGTATGTATGTATATATATATATATATATATATATATATATATAAATATAGCTGCGAGCAGCGATGGAGGGCCAAAGCCGGCGGTACCGCCACCCCGGTGCCTTTAGGTAACTAAAGGCACCGGGGTTGCGGTGCCACCGGCTTGGGCCCGTAATCGCTGCTCGCAGCTATATTTATTATTATTCTTATTTTTCTGTCAACCTTTCGGGCACTTTTTAGACCCTTAACGTGCTCGAAAACTCTTGAAACTTTGCACACGGGTCAGAACCCGCGGCCATCAGGGCCGGGCTGAAGCTGGTACCCGGGCGTGGCAGGGGGGCTCGACAGCGCCCCCTTGAACAGGGTCCGAAAACTTGGTCCATAAATCAGACACGCTTGCATGTAATAATATGAAACTCGGTACACATATAGATCTCATCGGGCCGAACAACTTTCGTACTTTTACTTTTTATGCCAGCCCAACAGGAAGTCGGCTATTATGGGTTGTTTTGAAACGCATGCTGTGGAATTTAATGTACTCCTCCTAGGGAACTCATCCATTCGCCTCCAAACTCAGTCAGCATGAAGTCAAGACATTGAGGATGCTAAATTGCGGACGGATTTTTGATATCTCGAACGGTTTGGCCGTGGCGAGGACACAAATTTATGGCGAATAATGGAAACAGGAAGTGTGTTATAACTTCTGCATACATTAACTGATCTTGATTAAACTTCAGCAGTGTGTTTGTTGTAAGAGGCCGATCACATGGATGTGACTATTGTGAGTCAAAGTTATAGCGCCACCAACTGGCAGCAGGAAGTGTGTCACTTTCAAAATGCTTTGAAATCACCCTCTTATTTTTACCCGATTTGCTTCAAACTTTATGTGTATAATGTAGACACACGGCAGATGTAGACCTGTGAAAGGTTTATTGATATCTTAAATACTGTTGCCGTGGCAACGCATCAAACTTTAATATTCTTTTCAGATGCTTTTGAGACTCTTAACATACTTGAAATTGGATGAAACTCGACAGACACATCACATTTATTATCCAGTAGACATGTGCAAAGTTTCAGAAACGGGCGTGGTGAGGGGCTCAGTAGCGCCACCTTTAGTCAAAAATGGGAGCTTAGTTTTAAGTAGAGTCACAAAAATCGTTATGTATATTGTTCTCATCAAGCCGGACAACTTTCTAATTTATAGTCATAAGCTGTGACCAACAGGAAGTGAGATATTTTGGTTTGAATGTGATTTTTTGGAGAATTCTCTCCCTCTCTCTCTCTGCCTCTGCGTCTCTGTGTGTGTGAGGGGTGGGGGGATTTGTCTTTTGAGTGAGATTTGTTTAAAATTCCTGTTTTTCAAGGTTTCAGGGTCTTTT
>NC_137140.1:12585378-12587878 GCF_949319135.1 Squalius cephalus | reverse complement strand
ATTTTTTGGATATGTCAGACTCTGAGTTTTTAGTTACTCCTCCTAAGTGGTTTATTTTATTCACACCAAACTTTTTCAACATGATAAAAATACATTAAAGATATATATATATATATATATATATATATATATATATATATATATATATATATATATATATATATATATATATATATATATAAATATAGCTGCGAGCAGCGATGAAGGGCCAAAGCCGGCGGCACCGCCACCCCGGTGCCTTTAGGTAACTAAAGGCATCGGGGTTGCGGTGCCACCGGCTTGGGCCCGTAATCGCTGCTCGCAGCTATATTTATTATTATTATTATTATTTTTCTGTCAACCTTTCGGGCACTTTTGGGGCGTTTAACATGCTCGAAAACTCTTGAAATTTTGCACACAGGTCAGAACCTGCGGCCATCAGGGCCGGGCTGAAGCTGGTACCCGGGCGTGGCAGGGGGGCTCAACAGCGCCCCCTTGAACAGGGTCCGAAAACTTGGTCCATAAATCAGACACGCTTGCATGTAATAATATGAAACTCAATACACATATAGATCTCATCGGGCCAAACAACTTTCGTACTTTTACTTTTTACGCCAGCCCAACAGGAAGTCGGCTATTATGGGTTGTTTGAAAACGCATGCTGTGGAATTTAATGTACTCCTCCTAGGGAACTCATCCATTCGCCTCCAAACTCAGTCAGCATGAAGTCAAGACATTGAGGATGCTAAATTGCGGACGGATTTTTGATATCTCGAACGGTTTGGCCGTGGCGAGGACACGAATTTATGGCGAATAATGGAAACAGGAAGTGTGTTATAACTTCTGCATACATTAACTGATCTTGATTAAACTTCAGCAGTGTGTTCGTTGTAAGAGGCCGATCACATGGATGTGACTATTGTGAGTCAAAGTTATAGCGCCACCAACTGGCAGCAGGAAGTGTGTCACTTTCAAAATGCTTTGAAATCACCCTCTTATTTTTACCCGATTTGCTTCAAACTTTATGTGTATAATGTAGACACACGGCAGATGTAGACCTGTGAAAGGTTTATTGATATCTTAAATACTGTTGCCGTGGCAACGCATCAAACTTTAATATTCTTTTCAGATGCTTTTGAGTCTCTTAACATACTTGAAATTGGATGAAATTCGACAGACACATCACATTTATTATCCAGTAGACATGTGCAAAGTTTCAGAAACGGGCGTGGTGAGGGGCTCAGTAGCGCCACCTTTAGTCAAAAATGGGAGCTTAGTTTTAAGTAGAGTCACAAAAATCGTTATGTATATTGTTCTCATCAAGCCGGACAACTTTCTAATTTATAGTCATAAGCTGTGACCAACAGGAAGTGAGATATTTTGGTTTGAATGTGATTTTTTGGAGAATTCTCTCCCTCTCTCTCTCTGCCTCTGCGTCTCTGTGTGTGTGAGGGGTGGGGGGATTTGTCTTTTGAGTGAGATTTGTTTAAAATTCCTGTTTTTCAAGGTTTCAGGGTCTTTTGGGGCCTTTAACGTGCTCGAAAACTCTTGAAACTTTGCACACAGGTCAGAACCCGCGGCCATCAGGGCCGGGCTGAAGCTGGTACCCGGGCGTGGCAGGGGGGCTCAACAGCGCCCCCTGGAACGGGATCCGAACACTTGTCCATAAATCAAACACACTTGCATGTAATGATATGAAACTCGGTACACATATAGATCTCATCGGGCCGAACAACTTTCGTGCTCTAAATTTTACGCCAGCCCAACAGGAAGTCGGCAATTATGGGTTGTTTGGAGAACGCTTGCTGTGGAATTTGAAACACTTCTCCTAGAGAATTAATTAAATCGCCACCAAACTCGGTGTGCATGAAGTCAAGACATTGAGGATGCTAAATTGCGGACGGATTTTTGATATCTCAAACGGTTTGGCCGTGGCGAGGACACGAATTTATGGCGAGAAAAGAGAAACACGAAGTGTTATAACTTCTGCACACATTAACTGATCTTGATGAAACTTCAGCAGTGTGTTCGTGGTAAGAGGCCGATCAGATGGATGTGACTATTGTGAGTCAAAGTTATAGCGCCACCAACTGGCAGCAGGAAGTGTGTCACTTTCAAAATGTTTTTGACAAAAGTGGGGGGGTTAGTTTTACCCACAATTACAAAAATCAGTACGTATATTGGTCTCATCGAGCCGGACAACTTTCTAATTGACAGTTATTAGCTACGACCAACAGGGTGTCAGATATTTTGGTCTGAATATGGATTTTTTGTTAAATCAGCCTCTGAGTTTTTAGTTACTCCTCCTAAAAGGTTTATTTTGTTCCCACCAAACTTTTTCAACATGATAAAAATATATTAATGATGCTAAATTGTAAACGGATATTGAATATCTCAAACGGTTTTGCTATGGCGAGGGATTAAATTAATGTCAAAAAGGAAGCAGGAAACATCTCATAACTTCTAAAAATGTAATTATACACCATTTATTTTTATATAAAATTATACAAATATTAGAACT